>NC_134356.1:460755784-460870784 GCF_048569485.1 Anomaloglossus baeobatrachus
GCCGTCGTTCTCAGTGAGGGGCCGGTATCCAGGTCTCCTCCCGCTGATGTTTTTATCCTGCACTGAAGTCTGAATGAAGATCATCCAACACAGCAGCTGTTTTTGCAGTCATTTTCTTCTTACCTTTAATGAGTACCGGGATGCCCACCTAGGTAGAATTTTATTTCCCAATGATTCCGACGAATTATTGCACCCTGTTTTTTTATCTTTCTAAGAAAAATATGTACAGCTTCAGGCCTTTATTGATTGGGGCTCTGCAGGCTACTTTGATGCCAACGTGGCAAAGGATGTTTGGTTACCCTTATTATAATTCTGTTTTCCTATGAAAGTCACTGCTATTGATTATGCACCTCTCACCCAAAGTGTGGTGACAAATGTCACTAAGGAGGGGTTCTTGCTTGTTGGTAGTTGCTGGTACATTTTGAATGTTTGTCATTTTTGTCTTTGAAAACATGACCACAGCCGTGGTATTGGGCATGCCTTGGTTACGTAAACAAAACTCGGTCACATACTAACAGCAGGGTGATGTTCTATGCTTGTGCCCTGAGTGTCAGGAGAAATATATGTCTTTTTTTGTAAATCTGTCTAAAGCCATACAAAGTCATTTACCCTATGAAATTTTGCTGATGTATTTTTTGTGTCTGAATCTGAAAAATTAACCCCACACAGGGATTATGATTGTCCCATTGACCTGGAACCAAACTCTCATCTCACCAAGGGTAAAATAAATATTTTTTCTTGTACAGAATGTCGAGTCATGAAAGATTATATAGCAGACAGTCTTCAAAAAGCATTCATCATACCATCCTTGTCACCAGTATTTGCTTTTTGTTGGTAAAAAAGGATGGTTATCTAAGACCATGTTTTGACTTTTGGGAATGTAAGGAAATTAATATGAAGAATCAAGATCCTCTGCCACTCATCCTTGACCTCTATAACCAGCTGATGGGAGCCCAATGGTTCACCAAACTTGATCTCATGGGTGCATATAACCTAGTCCGTATAAGAGAAGGAAATGAGTTGAAGACAGCATTTAATACACCTGAGGATCACTATTACAGATGAGTAGAGAGGAGCCTACCCAAACAATAAAGTTTGGTGTTCATGCCGAACACAGAGTTTTAAAAAAATCAATGTCAGAGTTTGGAGTGTGAGTCCTTTAGGAATGCTGACCACTTTAACAAACATTACTGTGCTTGTGTACACTCGGTTTATCGGTCCAGTGCGAGCTGCATGCAGTGTTTAAATGCTTTACACTGGGGATAAAAGTAGCATTATTGGATGTAGTATGTAATAAAAGACACCCTCCCTACCGCATAAGTGTTCTGTTAATGGCTTGTTGCATGTGGGCGGAGAGACGAACTGCCTAACCAGTGACTTCCAATGAAGTTCGGGTCAGGTCCAGGTCCAAAACTAAAGTTCATGTAAAGTTTTTCTTTTTATTCTGGTGTTTTACCCAGATCATCTTGTTTGTCTTAGTGTGTTGGCAATCGGGATAATATATGGGGTTGATGTTAGCTGTGATTTCTCAAAAATCACAGCTGCCATCAAACTCTAGGTTATTAATGGGGAGGTATCTATAAGATATTTCTTTTACTAACCTTGTAAGTCAAAAGAAACAAATACACACACAGAAAATTCCTTTATTTGAAAGAAAAAAGACAACTTCTTTCACGTTTTTATTAACCCCTGCTTTACCTTTGCTGTTATCAAAAATGGTAGGACCCCACGCCGTTTTTTATCATTTCTTATTTAAATATTTAAAAAAACAGCAAGGGATCCATTCTATTATTGATAACCAGCCAAGATAAAGCTGAGAGCTGAGGGTTGCAACCCATAGCTGCTGCTTTACCTACGCTGGTTATCAAAAATAGGGATGGTGACCACATCATTTTTTATTATTATTATTATTATTATTATTACTAATTTTACAGTGGTGCACTGGCCAATCACAGCCATGCCAAAACTTGATATGGCTGTGCTGGGGTCGGAAGTGCCAACACTGGAAAAGCTTCCTAATTGGCTGATCTGCAGCCTCTCAACAAGCTCTATTCGGATGACTAACCCAAACAGGAACCAGAATTACACTTAAAATTCTGTGTTCGGGACCAAGACCCGCACACCTGGTGTTCCGTTCGAACCCTGGACATTACAGTTTGGTTCGCTCAGCCCTGGTTACCACTATTAGTATCTGGTGATGCCATTTGGTAATGCACTAGCTGTTTTTTAAAATATTGTTAATGAGATTCGGAAATAAAAATGGACAATATGTGTGTTACTAATCGGCGCCGCTGTAGCTGCAAGCAGCCTGCTGTGGTTCCTGTTTCGCTCAGGAGCTGGCCGCCGTTTTGGTTGTGCCTCAGGTCATCCAGCTGGCTGCTTCCTCCTCCACGTCTAAGTTTGGAGATGCGGCTAGTGTGCATACGTGTGCCGATTTACCCCAGCCAGAGCCTAAAGCGGGCTTTATATGCTGTGACATCGCTAGCAATTGCTAGCGATGTGGAGCGCAATAACACCCGCCCCCGTCGTATGTGCGATATGTTGTGATTTCTACCGTAACGAAGAACATTATCGCTACGACAGCGTCACACGGACTTACCTACCTAGCGACTTCACTCTGGCCGGGGAACCGCCTCCTTTCTAAAAGGGCGGTTCATGCAGCGTCACAGTGACGTCACATGGCAGGCATCCAATAGAAGCGGAGGGGTGGAGATGAGCGGGACGTAACCTCCCGCCCACCTCCTTCCTTCCGTATTGCCGATGGAGGTAGGTAAGGAGATGTTCCTCGCTCCTGCGGTGTCACACACAGCGATGTGTGGTGCCTCATGAACATCGTAAATAAGAAGAAAACGATTTTATGTTTCAGGACGACCTCTCCGCGGCAAACAATTTTGGCCACTTTTGCGACCGTTTAAGGTCACACATAAGTGTCACACTGCAATATTGTTAATGACGCCGGATGTGCGTCACAAACAACGTGACCCCGACGATAATTCATTAACGATATTGTAGCGTGTAAAGCCCGCTTAAGTCTAGTGTTTCGCCTAGTGAGCATGTTCAGCCTGATAGTGCCATTTCTGAGGCTAAGTCCTCAGTTCAGGCAACTGAGCATTCTCCCACACTTAGGCCCGTTTCACACGTCAGTGAAAAACAGTGATGTTTTTCACTGGCGTGTAAAACACGCACATGTCCCTGCGTGTGCCGTGATTCACGGCACACGTGGGTTGTCTAAGTGCAATCCGGGCTCCGTTCTCCGTGGCCCGTGATTGCACTTAGAAAACTACTCACCTGTGCGCGCTCCCTCTGTCCATGGTGCTGATCGCTCCCGCGGTGCAGCATCCGGCCGGCGGTGACCCCCGCAGCAGCTGCTTCCGGGTCGGCTGTGTCGCGCATAATGAATATGGACATCGCTGGACGCCGGGTGAGTTAAAATGAGTTTTATTTTAAAAGCACGTTTTTTTCTGGCACGTGTTTCACGGACAACACCACTGCGTGGTCCGTGGAACATCAGTGATGCCAGAAAAAAATGGACATGTCTCCGAGCGGCAAACACGCACACGCGGGTACGCCGCATGGAGATACGTGCAGTGAAAAATCACTGACGTGTGAGCAGACCCATTCATTATAATGGGTCTGCATATGTCAGTGATTCTGGTACGTTTAAAAAAAAGCACAAACGTACCAGAATCACTGACATGTGAAAGGGGCCTTAGAGTGAAAAGCCTCTTTGTACAGCTACTTGGACTTTGTGCCATGTCTAAGTCCTGTGTTCTGCCTATTGAGCATGCTCAGCCTGATAGTCTCATTTCTGAGACAGAAACTGTTGATGATGCTACTGAGCATGCTCAGGCACTTAGTGCATCAGAGGCTAGGTCCAGTAAGGACAGCACTGGGCATGTCTATGAGGTGGCAGGCCCTGATAGGCTGGCACACATCAGGTATCCTGATGACGTGGCCACTCCAGACTGGCTTTTGGAAGCCTGCTCCTATGACACGGCACCTCACCATTGGTTGTCAGACGATGACTGGTTAGGTGTTTGGGGCGTAGCTGCCATGAGGTCATCAGTGACGTGGTGGTTCCGAATAGGCCGCTGGTGATGTCACTGATGACTTGGCACTTCGCTATTGGCCCCTGGGAGGTGCCATTGTGGTCCACCCTGGGTTTGAGGTGGACAATAGTAGATAATAAAACGGGCTGGAGACAACATGGAGGTGCGCAGTCTTCCCATGTGCTCAAACACAGCACACCTCCATATGTTGAACCCATTGCGGCATTAGCCTTAGGATTGAAAGCGGTAGGCAGGGAGAGGGCATCAGTGCCGGATGCCACAATACTCTGGTAATGCGGCACAGGTAGGGCCAGCTCCTGGACTACCAGTCCTGCTAGTGCAGCCCAGTTTTGTTACTGGCCTGTGGCTACTGCGCCATCTGTCCTCGGTGTGTCCTCTATGCACACGGAAAGCATACCTCAGGACCCCTGTGGCATTAACAGGGAGTTCCTGGGCTGGGTGTGTGGACCCTGTGACACTAACAGGGTTCAAAGTCTCCTGATCCGAGTGGCATCTAACTCAGGTCAGGCCCTATTAGTTTCAGAGCCACCCAGCTCTGTATCCTCGGTCTAACCTTCAGGTTGCCAGCAGCTGTCATCTGGAGCACGGTGGACCTCGACTGGAGATTGGGATATACACCCCCTTATCCTAATCCGCCAGTCCCCCCGTAACAATGTGGTTGCTTACCTGGATTGCATTTTGATTTATTCACCTGATATTATGTCACACATCTTACATGTACATACCGTATTGTACTCCTAAAACTCACAATGTGTTATTTGCCAAGCTTAAAAAGTGTGTGTTCTTGGTTGAAGAAGTACATTTCCTGGGATATATTTTGTCTGCAATTGTTTCCAAATGAACCCCTCTAAGGTCCAAGCTGATAAAGAGTGGGTACAACACAAGTCACTGAAAACCTTGCAACAATTCCTTTGATTTGCCAAGTACAATCGTAAATTAATTAAAAAATTTTCCAAGATTGCCATAGCACTTACTGATTTGACCAAGAAAAGGGCAGATATAGCAAACTGAAAGCCAGATGCTTTGCATGCTTTCACAGAATTAAAAGGGTATTTTCAATCTGACCCAATACCAATGTACCCAAAAGTCAGTTCATGCATCTTTGCCATAACTGCACTTATGAGGAACACTTTTTAGAAGAAGTTGATTATTTATACAATGAATGTATCAATGAGGTATATAGTACACCATTACTGAAGAAATCTTTAGAGGAAGTCCATCAAATCTCAAGAATCAAGCTGATTAATACAAAAAAAAAACCCATCTGCAATGTTTATACCTCAACAAATCGCACAACTCCCTATTATCACCCAGTTTCATTACGGCAACAATACATTCAAAAGTGTTATTCGAAAATATTGTTCCATCCTATGTCAGGATAAAGTGTTGGAGGAATTTTTACCTTCTTGTCCTAGATTCATTTATCGTAAAGCTCCCACATTGGGTAATCTAGTAGCCCCAATAATAAATAACAACCTGGCTCCACCCCTATCCAATGATCATACAGCACCCTTTTCCAAATGGCTTTAGGGCTTGTGGCATTGATTTCTGCTGCAGACAGCTGGATCTGAGCAAACATCTAAAGGAAACCTTTACTGGCATATATACAGTCATATGAAAAAGTTTGGGCACCTTTATTAATGTTAACCTTTTTTCTTTATAACAAAAGCTATTTCAGTTTCATATATCTAATAACTGATGGACTCAGTAATATTTCTGGATTGAAATGAGGTTTATTGTACTAACAGAAAATGTGCAATCCGCATTTAAACAAAATTTGACCGGTGCAAAAGTATGGGCACCCTTATCAATTTCTTGATTTGAACACTCCTAACTACTTTTTACTGAGTTACTAAAGCACTAAATTGGTTTTGTAACCTCATTGAGCTTTGAACTTCATAGGCAGGTGTATCCAATCATGAGAAAAGGTATTTAAGGTGGCCACTTGCAAGTTGTTCTCCTATTTGAATCTCCTATGAAGAGTGGCATCATGGGCTCCTCAAAACAACTCTCAAATGATCTGAAAACAAAGATTATTCAACATAGTTGTTCAGGGGAAGGATACAAAAAGTTGTCTCAGAGATTTAAACTGTCAGTTTCCACTGTGAGGAACATAGTAAGGAAACGGAAGAACACAGGTACAGTTCTTGTTAAGCCCAGAAGTGGCAGGCCAAGAAAAATATCAGAAAGCCAGAGAAGAATAATGGTGGGAACAGTCAAGGACAATCCACAGACCACCTCCAAAAACCTGCAGCTTCATCTTGCTGCAGATGGTGTCAATGTGCATCGGTCAACAATACAGCGCACTTTGCACAAGGAGAAGCTGTATGGGAGAGTGATGCGAAAGAAGCCATTTCTGCAAGCACGCCACAAACAGAGTCACCTGAGGTATTCAAAAGCACATTTGGACAAGCTAGTTACATTTTGGAAGAAGGTCCTGTGGACTGATGAAACAAAGATTGAGTTGTTTGGTCATACAAAAAAGCGTTATGCATGGAAGCAAAAAAACACGGCATTCCAAGAAAAGCACTTGCTACCCACAGTAAAATTTGGTGGAGGTTCCATCATGCTTTGCGGCTGTGTGGCCAATGCCGGCTCCAGGAATCTTGATAAAGTTGAGGGTCACACGGATTCAACTCAGTATCAGCAGATTCTTGACAATAATGTGCAAGAATCAGTGACGAAGTTGACGTTACGGAGGGGATGGATATTTCAGCAAGACAATGATCCAAAACACCGCTCCAAATCTACTCAGGCATTCATGCAGAGGAACAATTACAATGTTCTGGAATGACCATCCCAGTCCCCAGACCTGAATATCATTGAAAATCTGTGGGATGATTTCAAGCATGCTGTCCATGCTCGGCAACCATCAAACTTAACTGAACTTGAATTGTTTTGTAAACAGGAATGGTCAAATATACCTTCATCCAGGATCCAGGAACTCATTAACCCCTTCAGCCCCCAGCCTATTTTGACCTTACTGACCTCGCCATTTTGCGCAATTCTGACCAGTGTCCCTTTATGAGGTTATAACTCTGGAACGCTTCAACGGATCCTCGCGATTCTGACATTGTATTTTTGTGACATATTGTACTTCATGAAAGTGGTAGATTTAGGCCAATATTTTTTGCGTTCATTTTTGAAAATTTCGGAAACTTGGCGAAAATTTAAAAAATTGCGCAATTTTCAAAATTTGAAATTTTATGCCCGTAAATCTGAGAAATATGTCACACAAAATAGTTACTAAATAAAATTTCCCACGTGTCTACTTTACACCAACGCAATTTTCAAAGCAACATTTTTTTTTGTTAGGAAGTTAGAAGGGGTCAAAGTTCATCAGCAATTTCTCATTTTTCCAACAAAATTTACAAAAAACTATTTTAGGGACCACATCACATTTGAAACAACTTTGAGAGGCCTAGGTGACAGAAAATACCCAAAAGTGACCCCATTCTAAAAACTGTACCACTCAGGCTACTCAAAACCACATCCAAGAAGTTTATTACCCCTTTAGGTGCTTCCCAAGAATCAAAGCAATGTGGAAGGAAAAAATGAAAATTTACTTTTTTTACACAAAAATGTTACTTTAGCCATGAAATGTAGAATTTCACAAGGGTATCAGGAAAAATTACACCATAAAATTTATTGTGCAATTTTTCCTGAGTACGCAGATACCTCATCTGTGGTGGAAATCAAATGTTTGGGTGCACGGCAGGGCTCGGAAGGCAAGAAGCGCCATTTAACTTTTCAAACGCAAAATTGCCTAGAATCGTAAGGGGACGCCATGTTGCATTTGGAGACCCCTGAGGTACCTAAGCAATGGAACTCCTGCACAAGTGACCCCATTTTGGAAACTAGACCCATCATGGAATTTTTTTTAGAGGTTTAGTGAGCCCTTTGAACCCCTGGGGGCTTCACAGAAGTTTATAACGTTGAGCCGTGAAAATATTTTTTCTTTTTTTACCACAAAATTGTTACTTCAACCAGGTAGCTTTTTTTTCACAAGGGTATCAGGAAAAATTACACCATAAAATTTATTGTGCAATTTCTCCTGAGTACACAGATACCTCATATGTGGTGGAAATCAAGTGTTTGGGTGCACGGCAAGACTCGGAAAGCAAGGAGCGCTATTTGACTTTTGGAGCTAATTTTCCATTCAAAAAGTCAAATGGTGCTCCTTCCCTTCCGAGCCCTGCCGTGCACCCAAACAGTGGTTTATGACCACATATGAGGTATCTATGTACTCAGGAGAAATTGCCCAACAAATTTTAGGATCCATTTTATCCTGTTGCCCATGTGAAAATTAAACAAATTGAGGCTAAAAGAAAATTTGTGAAAAAAAAAGTACTTTTTCATTTTTACGGATCAATTTGTGAAGCACCTGGAGGTTCAAAGTACTCACTATGCATCTAGATAAGTTCCTTGGGAGGTCTAGTTTCCAAAATGTGGGTCACTTTTGGGGGAGCACCAATGTGTAGGCACACAAGGGCTCTCCATACGCTACATGGTGTCTGCTACCAATTTGAATGGAAAATTAGCTCCAATTATTTACGGACACCATGTGGCGTATGGAGAATATGTAGGGTATGTCAGGTTGTTGTGTGTGTGTGTAGTGTAGTATACGTCAGGTTGGTGTGTGTGCATAGTGTAATGTTACGAGGGGGACCCGGGGAAGCGTGCCAAGATGGGAAATGGACTGCTTCCGCCGGTCAAGGTCCACCGTGCGGTGTAAGGGACCGCCGCTATGGTGGGTGAAGAGTGAGCGGGTTGCTGCTAGCGATCGTCTGGAATGTCACAGACGATCTATGTACACCGATCTGCCCTAACCCGTGAGGGTTGTATGGCACAGATCTCACGGCTCGGTGTACCTGTTGCACGGGGAAGCACAGAGGTGCCCACGCACGTGTGCCAGTGGAAGTCACGAGAATATGGCACGAGGGTAGCACAGAGGTGCCCACGCACGTGTGCTTTCAATAACCAGGTGAGTCCAATGGAGACTTGAGGAGCTCACCTGGGACAGGAACACGGCCTGTTGACGGGGGTACTGCCGGAGCAGCAAGGCAGGAACACGGCCTGCAAACGAGGTACTGCCGGAGCAGCAAGGGCCAAGCCCACAAGAGACAGTAATGCCTGAGCAGTGGCGTGGCAGCACGCTGCCAGACATCCAAACATAGAAGGACGGTCGCGCGCCGCCATGATGGCAGGGGGAGCTTTTAAGGAGGTGCAGCTCCACCCGAGGGCGGGCGCGAGGCGGAGATGACGGACTTGACCCAATCAGGGTCCACGACGTCCCAGCCTGGCCAGTCAGGATTCACCACGTCAGCAGCCTTGTCATCAAGCCGTGTGACGTCAGTGAGCGAATCAGGACCCACCACGCATTGCACATGCTCACCCTCCTGCCTCTGGGAAATAGAGGCGGGATCCTCGGTCTCACAATGTGGAGAGATAACAGGAATCTCACTGCTTCCCTGAGCAGTAAACCTCTGCACATTGCGCAGCCTCGCAGACCTTCGGGGCCGCTGAGCAGGAGAGTCTGCGGCAGGCCAGGAATGGGAGACCGCTTCACTCCTTGTAACAGGAGAACCACTAGGTGTCACCCTTCTGCTGCCTCTCTGAGAAGGTATCTCCTGCACACTGCGCAGTCTGGCAGACCTTCGGCGCTGCTGAGGAGGAGTGCTCGTGGCAGGCAAGGAATGGGAGACTGCCTCAGTCCTTGCCTCAGGAGAGCCACGAGATGTAACATTACCCCCCCCATCTAGGCCCCCCCCCTGTCCGTGCTCGAAGGCCGCTATCAAACCTGGGGTGCGGATATGATCCTCCAACTCCCAGGATCTATGCTCTGGACCACGGCCGGCCCACTCCACGAGGTAGTACCTTTTGCCCTGTATGACTTTTGTCTCCACAAGTTTTGCCACCTCAGGGTCGTCGGACGGGGAGTCGGTTTGAGCCGGCAGGGACCCCGAGAATTTATTAAGTCGTACGGGTTTCAGGAGGGACACGTGAAAGGTGTTGGCTATAGCCCAGCGTGGAGGGAGCTGGAGTCGATATGCCACTGGGTTTACCTGCTGTAGTACTTTAAACGGACCCAGATACCTAGGGGCGAATTTGGCTGCCTGTACCCGTAGGTTAACATTCTTAGAGGACAGCCATACTAGGTCACCAGGGGCGAAGGATGGTGCAGGGCGGCGGCGAACATCAGCCGTTGTCACCATCCGGTCTTTAGCCCTTTTAAGAGCCTCTTGGGTGTCATCCCAGATCTCCCAGGCCTCGGTCGCCCAATCCTCCACTCTAGTATCGGGTGACGTAATGGGCATCGGAACCGGGATTCTGGGATGTTGTCCGTTATTGAGTAGGAACGGAGTCTGGCCAGAGGATTCATGGACCGAATTGTTAATGGCAAATTCGGCCCAAGGAAGGAGGTTAGCCCAGTTGTCGTGGTGCGCGGATATAAAATGGCGGAGGTAAGTTACCAAGGTCTGATTAGTCCTCTCCACTAGTCCATTGGTCTCGGGATGGTATGCGGAGGAGATGTTCAGCTCTATCTGCAGGAGCTTACAGAGCTCTCTCCAGAAGCGAGACGCGAACTGGGGACCCCGGTCGCTCACCACCTTGTCAGGCATGCCATGCAACCTAAATACATGCCGAATGAACAAGGTGGCAAGAGCACGTGACGTCGGTAGTCGTGGGAGAGGCACCAAGTGGACCATTTTAGAGAAGTGGTCCGTGATGACCCATACGACCCTGTGCCCTGCTGACTTGGGCAGATCTCCCAGGAAGTCCATCCCCACCACTTCCCAGGGACGATCCGGCACTGGCAGTGGGTGAAGAAGACCTGCCGGTCTCTGCCGGGACGGTTTATTCCGAGCACACGACATACAGGCTCCCACATATTCCTGTATGTCCTGGGGTAGTCTCGGCCACCAATAATGCCTGGTCACCAGGTCTCTGGTCCTTTTGACCCCGAAGTGACCCCCGACCTTGGAGGCATGGGCCCACGATAGCACCTCGTTCCGTAGTTCAGGGGGAACGAGGGTTTTGCCAGGTGGCACCTGGTCCAAAGAAGTGGGAGTGACCATCCTCAAGCTGTCCGGGGGTAGTATAAGACGAGGCTCCTCCTCGTCCTCCTCCAACACAACCATACAACGTGACAAGGCATCGGCCCGTACATTCTTCTCACCGGCCAGGTGGCGGATAATAAAGCGGAACCGGGAGAAGAATAAAGACCAACGGGCCTGCCTTGGGTTCAGGCGTTGTGCTGTCTGGAGGTATGTGAGGTTTTTGTGGTCAGAAAAAACCTCAAATGGATGCTTCGCACCCTCCAGGAGATGCCGCCATTCCTGGAATGCTAGTTTCATCGCCAGTAACTCCCTATCCCCTATGGAGTAGTTCCTCTCGGCCGGAGAAAAGGTCTTGGAGAAAAAGAAACACGGATGTTTCCTTCCTCGTTCGTTTTTCTGGTACAGGACTGCACCTGCACCGACCGAAGAGGCGTCTACCTCCAGTAGGAAGGGTTTGGAGATGTCTGGACGATGAAGGATGGGAGCTCTGGAGAAGTGAGTTTTGAGAGTGTGAAATGCCTCTACCGTTTCCCGTGTCCATGCTTTGGGATTAGCGCCCTTGCGGGTAAGGGCAATGATGGGTGCTGCCACCGTCGAGAAGTTGGGAATGAACTGGCGATAATAATTGATAAACCCCAAGAATCGCTGGATCGCCTTCAGCGAGCGGGGCTCAGGCCAGTTCATCACTGTCTCCAACTTCCCCGGATCCATTGCTAACCCCTGACTGGACACTATGTACCCCAGGAACGGCAAGGATTCCTGTTCAAAAACGCACTTTTCCAGCTTAGCATATAACGAATGGGTGCGGAGCCTCTTAAGTACTCGGATGACATCCCTCCGATGGGTGGTAAGATCGGGGGAGAAGATAAGAATGTCATCCAGGTATGCAACCACGGAAAGATACAAATCCCGGAAAATGTCATTCACAAAGTCTTGAAATACGGCGGGGGCATTGCAGAGTCCGAAGGGTATTACTAGATACTCATAGTGACCGTCCCTGGTGTTAAAGGCGGTCTTCCACTCATCGCCCTTTCGGACTCGCACTAGATTATACGCCCCGCGTAGATCCAGCTTTGTGAAGACCTTTGCCCCGCGGAATCGATCAAATAGCTCAGTAATGAGGGGCAAAGGGTATTTGTTCTTGATTGTGATTGCATTTAATCCCCTGTAATCGATACAGGGGCGCAGATCCCCTTCCTTCTTCTGCACAAAAAAGAACCCTGCACCAGCCGGTGAAATAGACTTGCGAATGAACCCCTTCGCCAGGCTGTCCTGAATATATTTGGACATAGCCTCCGTCTCTGGAGCAGAGAGTGGATACACTCTGCCCCTAGGGGGCTCGGAGCCTGGCTTCAGGTCTATTCGGCAATCATATGGCCGGTGGGAAGGAAGAGTATCTGCGGCCCTTTTGGAAAAGACATCCCTGTAGGCCTCATAAGGTGTCGGTAAACCCGGCCCCTCAGTATTCCCTGAGGACCCAACCGACCTAATGGTAGCGGGTGGTTCGGTAGTCACGAGGTGCTCTCTACAGGATCCTGCCCAGGATGAGATCTCCCCTGTTGCCCAGTTGAGTATAGGAGCATGCTGTCTCAACCAGGGAAGGCCCAGTAGAATCTCATCCGTCCCCCCTGGAAGCACCAGGAAGGACACCTGCTCATGGTGTCCCGGTGGTACTTCCATCCTGAGAGGGATGGTGATCTGGGTGATAGGATCGAGTAGTATGGACCCGTCGACTACCCGGACCCTGAGTGGCTTGGGCAACAGAACCAGGGGAACTGAGTATCGGGTTGCCAGGGAGGTCGAGATGAAATTGCCTTCAGCGCCTGAGTCCAAGCAAGCCAGGGCAGAGAAGAGAGTAGTGCCGAACTGCAACTGGGCGCTGATAGTCAACCTAGAGGGAGAACCTGGGGCAGAGGAGACCACCTTGGACACCTCCATTGACTCCACGGAGTCGCCTACAGGACTGGCTGGGGGACCTGTCTGATGAAAGATGGGAGTCAGACGCTTTTTAGGCCGAGAAGGCGTGGGTGCTGAAGAGACCTCGAGCCTTCGCTCCGCCTGGCGGATGTCTATGCGAGAGGCAACCTGAATCAAGGACTCTAAAGTGGCAGGCACCTCACATGTGGCCAGTGCGTCTTTGACAAACCCTGCCAGGCCCTCCCAAAACACAGGGACAAGGACCTTATCCGGCCAGTCCAGCTCTGCGGCCAGTGTCCTAAAGTGTACAGCAAAGTCCCCGACTGAAGCAGACCCTTGCCGAAGTCGTAGGAGGCGCAGCGCGGAATCGTGGGTGACTTGAGGCCTGAGGAACACCATTCTCATGGCCCCAAGATAAGCTGCTAAGTTATTCACCACACGATCTCCGCGCTCCCACAACGGCGTGGACCACTTCAGCGCTCTCCCTGTGAGCAGGGACTGGACGAAGGCTACCTTCGCCTTCTCGGTAGCGTAAAGAGTCGCGGACAGCTCTAAGTAGGTGGTAACCTGGTTTATAAAACCACGGCACTCAGAGCTGTTGCCGCTAAAGCGCTCTAAAAAAGCGCAAGGCGAGGAGACCTTCCGCCCAATAGCACAGCCTGGGTAGCCGCCTGGGTGGCGACTGTCGTCAGAGTAGTCTTATCGGAGGAAGACTGCTCCACTGCTGCCAATCGTGACTCCAACTGCTGCACATAACGCAGCAACTGCTGCTGCTCTTCAGCCATAGCCAGACCTTTGGCGCGACCGTAATGTTACGAGGGGGACCCGGGGAAGCGTGCCAAGATGGGAAATGGACTGCTTCCGCCGGTCAAGGTTCACTGTGCGGTGTAAGGGACCGCCGCTATGGTGGGTGTAAAGTGAGCGGGTTGCTGCTAGCGATCGTCTGGAATGTCACAGACGATCTATGTACACCGATCTGCCCTAACCCGTGAGGGTTGTATGGCACAGATCTCACGGCTCGGTGTACCTGTTGCACGGGGAAGCACAGAGGTGCCCACGCACGTGTGCCAGTGGAAGTCACGAGAATATGGCACGAGGGTAGCACAGAGGTGCCCACGCATGTGTGCTTTCAATAACTAGGTGAGTCCAATGGAGACTTGAGGAGCTCACCTGGGACAGGAACACGGCCTGTTGACGGGGGTACTGCCGGAGCAGCAAGGCAGGAACACGGCCTGCAAACGAGGTACTGCCGGAGCAGCAAGGGCCAAGCCCACAAGAGACAGTAATGTCTGAGCAGTGGCGTGGCAGCACGCTGCCAGACATCCAAACATAGAAGGACGGTCGCGCGCCGCCATGATGGCAGGGGGAGCTTTTAAGGAGGTGCAGCTCCACCCGAGGGCAGGCGCGAGGCGGAGATGACGGACTTGACCCAATCAGGGTCCACGACGTCCCAGCCTGGCCAGTCAGGATTCACCACGTCAGCAGCCTTGTCATCAAGCCGTGTGACGTCAGTGAGCGAATCAGGACCCACCACGCATTGCACATGCTCACCCTCCTGCCTCTGGGAAATAGAGGCGGGATCCTCGGTCTCACAATGTGGAGAGATAACGGGAATCTCACTGCTTCCCTGAGCAGTAAACCTCTGCACATTGCGCAGCCTCGCAGACCTTCGGGGCCGCTGAGCAGGAGAGTCTGCGGCAGGCCAGGAATGGGAGACCGCTTCACTCCTTGTAACAGGAGAACCACTAGGTGTCACTCTTCTGCTGCCTCTCTGAGAAGGTATCTCCTGCACACTGCGCAGTCTGGCAGACCTTCGGTGCTGCTGAGGAGGAGTGCTCGTGGCAGGCAAGGAATGGGAGACTGCCTCAGTCCTTGTCTCAGGAGAGCCATGAGATGTAACAGTGTAGTATACATCAGGTTGGTGTGTGTGGTGTTTACCACACACACATCAACCTGATGTACAGTACACCCCACACCAAACTAACATACACTACACCCCACACCACACACCAACCTGACTTAGTGTATGTTA
Organism: Anomaloglossus baeobatrachus; assembly: GCF_048569485.1. Lineage (NCBI taxonomy): Eukaryota > Metazoa > Chordata > Amphibia > Anura > Aromobatidae > Anomaloglossus > Anomaloglossus baeobatrachus. The sequence goes on from NC_134356.1 coordinate 460,770,865, forward strand.
GGTTGGTGTGTGGTGTGTCAGGATGGTGTGTGTGGTGTATACTACACCACACATACCAACCTGACGTACACTACACCACACACCAACCTGACCTACACTACACCACATACCAACCTGACGTAGTGTATATCAAGTTGGTATGTGGTGTAGTGTAGGTCAGGTTGATGTGTGTGTGGTTTAGTGTACGTCAGGTTGGTATGTGTGGTGTAGTATACACCATCCTGACATGCACCACACACCAACCTAACATACACTAAGTAAAGTTGGTGTGCAGTGTGGTATAGGGTAGTATACCTCAGGTTGGTGTGTGTCAGGTTGATGTGTGGTGTAGTATACACCACACACACACACTACCTGATGTACACTACAACACACACACCAACCTGACGTACACTATACCACACCGCATACCAACCAGATGTAGTGTATTTCAGTTTGGTGTGTGTGGTTTAGTGCACTAGCGCTAGGTTTGGGGTTACTCACACTTTACTGTGGGTCTTCCTCCATGGCCTCCAGCTTCTTCTCCTTCTGGCCTCCGGACGATTTCTTGTCCTGCGACGTCAAGTCTGTGTCACTGGAGGAGGAAGAGTGGGAGAAATAGAGAAAAGTGGGACTCTCTCCTTCACTATCAGCTACGGAGGGGCGAGCAGGACATTTGTGTGCGCGTGTGCAAAAAAACCCCAAACCCTAAACTTTATTTTAGTGTGCGTGTGTATGTGCAAGTGTTTGGTAAAACTTTCTACTGCAGGAGAGGGCTGAGGAGATGCAGGAGCCGTAATCACTGGGGCGCAATCACCGGGACGCAGGGGGACGCAATCACAGGGGGATACAATCACAGGGACGCAATCTCAGGGGTGTAATTACCGGGGCGCAGGGGGACGCATAATCACAGGGGCGCAGTTGCAGGGATGCATAATCACAGGGGCGTAATCACCGGGGCGCAGGGGGACGCAATCGCAGGGGGACGCAATCGTAGGGGGACGCAAACGCAGGGGCGCAGATGGGACGCAATCGCAGGGGCGCAGATGGGACACAATCGCAGGGGCGCAGATTGCATGGGCGCAGATCGCAGGGGCAATCACAAAGGCGCGGGTCTGGCGATCGCAGGGGCGCAGATCGCAGGGGCGCAGATCGCAGGTGGGGCGCAGATCGCAGGGGGGCGATCGCAGGGGCACAGATCGCAGGGGTGCAGGTGGGGCTATCGCAGGGGCACAGGTGCGGTGATCGCAGGGGCGCAGATCGCAGGGGCGCAGGTGGGGCGATCACAGGGGCGCAGGTGCGGCGATCGCAGATCGCCAGGGCGCAGGTGGGGTGATCGCAGGGGCGCAGATCGCAGGGGCGCAGGTAAGGCAATCGCAGGGGTGCAGGTGGGGCGATCGCAGGGGCGCAGATCACATGGGTGCAGGTGGGGCAATCACAGGGGCGCAGGTGAGGTGATCGCAGGTGCGCAGATCACAGGGGCGCAGGTGGGGCAATTGCAGGGGCGCAGGTGGGGTGATCGCAGGGGCGCAGATCGCAGGGGCGCAGGTGGGCAATCGCAAGGGCGCAGGTGGGGCGATCGCAGGGGTGCAGATCGCAGGGGCGCAGATCACAGGGGCGCAGGTCTGGCGATCGCAGGGGCGCAGATCGCAGGGGCGCAGATCGCAGGTGGGGCGCAGATCGCAAGGGGGGCGCAGATCGCAGGGGGGGCGATCGCAGAGGCACAGATCGCAGGGGTGCAGGTGGGGCTATCGCAGGGGCACAGGTGCGGTGATCGCAGGGGCTCAGATCGCAGGGGCGCAGGTGGGGCGATCACAGGGGCGCAGGTGAGGCGATCGCAGATCGCCAGGGCGCAGGTGGGGTGATCGCAGGGGCGCAGATGGCAGGGGCGCAGGTGGGGCAATCGCAGGGGCGCAGGTGGGGCGATCGCAGGGGCGCAGATCACATGGGTGCAGGTGGGGCAATCACAGGGGCGCAGGTGAGGTGATCGCAGGTGCGCAGATCACAGGGGCGCAGGTGGGGCAATTGCAGGGGCGCAGGTGGGGTGATCGCAGGGGCGCAGATCGCAGGGGCGCAGGTGGGGCAATCGCAGGGGCGCAGGTGGGGCGATCGCAGGGGCGCAGATCGCAGGGGCAGAGGTAGGAAAATCGCAGGGGCACAGGTGGGGCGATCGCAGGGGCGCAGACCGCAGGAGCACAGGTGGGGCAATCGCAGGGGTGCAGGTGGGGCGATCGCAGGGGCGCAGAACGCAAGGGCGCAGATTGCAGGGGCGCAGATCACAGGGGGGGCAATCGCAGGTGCGCAGGTGGGGCGCAGATCGCAAGAGCGCAGATTGCAGGGGCGTAGATCGCAGGGGTGCAGGTGGGTGCAGATCGCAGGGGCGCAGATCGCAGGGCCGCAGATCGCAGGGGCGCAGATTGCAGGGGCGCAGATCGCAGGTGGAGCGATCACAGGGGCACAGATCGCAGGGCCGCAGATCGCAGGGGCGCAGATTGCAGGGGCGCAGATCGCAGGTGGAGCGATCGCAGGGGCACAGATCGCAGGGGCGCAGATCGCAGGGGCGTAGATCGTAGGGGGGTGATCGCAGGGGTGCAGGTGGGGCGTAGATCGCAGGGGCGCAGATCGCAGGGCCCAGATCACAGGGGCGCAGGTGGGGCGCAGATCGCAGGGGCGCAGATCGCAGGGGCGCAGGTGGGGCGATCGCAGGGGCGCAGATCGCAGGGGCGCAGAACCTCATTTCAATCCAGAAATATTACTCAGTCCATCAGTTATTAGATATATGAAACTGAAATCGCTGTTGCAAAAACTCAAATTGTTATAAAGAAAAAAGGTTAACATTAATAGGGGTGCCCAAACTTTTTCATATGACTGTAACACCACTGAGTATAAAATGAAAAACTTATTTCTTGTTCTTTGGAGTGATTTATGTGATTAAGTGCCAAAGAAAATAACAATACATAGGTAGAACAAAAAAACTATTAACCAATAGAGTACGCGACCATCTTAAAAAGATCAAAAAAGGCTTTGAAGACCATCCATTGTCATCCCAGTTCCGAGATATGCATAAGAAAATTCTGTAAAGCGTTAACCTTTTATGCCATTCAGTATGTACCAGCCAATTGGCGGGCAGGAGATTATATGAAATGAATATCCCACACAGAAACTAAATGGATTTTTCTATTTCAAACTTTTGCCCCGTTGGGTCTTAATTATAATATTGAGTTATATTCCTTCTATTTAGACAATCCCTCCCTCCCACTATTGGTTCCGTTCCTTCCCCTAGCATTAACCTTTTCACTACCTAACCCATCAACCTCACCTACTTTGGTACTTACATGCCCCCTTCCCCATCAATCTCACATATTCCTCAAGAGATATCTTCCCTATCTTACCAGCTGTACCTACACCCATTTTGAATTTAATATTCACTGTACCCAAATCCAATCTACTTAACCTAACTATAACAAAATCTGGCATCATGGGACAATCCTGCGCATATATGCTATCAGATATATAAACTTAGCACACATTTTAACCAATTTGCATCAAGTGACTATATATTTTTGTACTGTTAGTTCTAAAATATTTTTTAATAAAGACCTTTTAGCAACATCTCTCTCTTTCATCCCCCTTTGTATTAATTTTTAGATTAGCCAGGTCCCCAAGTGTCCCCTTTACTCCTTTTTCTTTTTTTTATTCTCTCAGTCAACTCTGGACGTATGCCTTTGTTTCACTAAAATTTTCATTTGCTGAAAAAGAATTCTAATATTGAAAATTGTGAATTATTGGCAATCATCTTTATCAATAATTTAGGTGAAGGAACTGTGAGGGTAAACAGATTAAATATGCTGATGACACAAAGCTGGGAGGGTTAGGTAATACTAGAGAAGAGGGTGAGTGGATTCAAAAAGATGTAAACAAACTGGAACAGTGGGCAGCAACTAACAGAATGGTTTTTAACATGGAGAAATGCAAAGTCTTACATCTGGGAAAAAAATTAAAAAAGCATATACAGATTTGGAAGGATTAGGGCTAAGCAACACCACGCATAAAAAAGACTTGGCATACTAATAGATCACAGACTAATCATAAGTCAACAATTTAATGCAGCAACAAAAAAGGCAAACACAGGTCTGGGATGTATTAAGAGACGTATAGAGTTTAGATCACGTAAATTAATTATTGCCATCTACTCAACTTTGATCAGACCTCATCTGGATTACTGTGTCCAGCTCTAGGCACCACATTTTAAAAAAGGACATCAAGAAACTGGAGAAAGCTCAGAGATTAGCAACCAGAATGGTGACTGGTCTGAAAACCATGTCATATGAGGAACAGTTACAGGATTTGGAAATCTTTAGCTTGCAAAAAAGAAGACTGAGAGGAGACGTATTAGCTGTCTACAAATGTCTCAAGGTCTGTCACACTGTAGAGGGATCAGCCCTATTCTCATTTGCACAAAGAAAGACTAGAAGCAATGGGATAGACACAAATTAGATTTTAGAAAAACATTTTGACAGTGTGAGTGATCAGCAAGTGGAAGACTCCCACAAGATGTAGTGAGTTCCCCTTCAAATGAAGTCTTCAAAAAGAGACTGAACTGACACCTGTGGGGGATATTTTAGTGACTTCTGCTTTGAGCAGGGGGTTGGACCAGTTGACCCAGGAGGTCCCTTTCCACTCTACCCTTCTATGACTCTATGATTCTATGAAAGGGCCTTTGAGGAATCGCGCCACTTCCTTGAAGGTGCCAAACATAAGTTCAAGGTTATTACTGACCCCAAAAATTTGATGTGATGTACCTTGAGACAGCAAAGACTAAATCTTACCCCCAAAAAACAGATCGTCCCTAGGTGTTTCTTCGACAATAACATGGATTCCTCAGGGGAGAAAAAAATAGGGGACAAAGAAAGAGGGTAGCGGAAGCTGAAGCATTTATCTGCCAACCCAGTATATCCTTCTACTGCAGGATTTCTGTACCGCCTTTTTTGGGGTAATACATTCCTACACTTGAGTTCTGCCCTTGCTAGGGCAGGAGCTACACATGGGCATGACAGTGTTTAATATATTATTACCTGTTCTGCAGTTTCCATCTGGATGCTTATGATGAAAAAGGTCTTAACTACTGATTGGGTGAGATCAAAAATATTTTTATATATCTATTTGTATATGTTATAGTATTTTGTGTATTTGCACTGTTTGGTTCATGCCCCTGTATACTTTTAAGTATATAAATTAAATGGTATATATAATTCTTAAAACTAATAAGTCATGATATAGAAGAAGTACCTGTCCCCATATGGTATTGCATTGGTGGAATTTAGCTGAATTTTGCCATCCCAAAACACAGACTCAAAACAATTCACCATTCTAGCTGTGTCTGTGGTCTCTCTAGATCTTGTTGAGGAGATTCGTAAAAATCAAGAATTAGCCCCTGACAATACGCCTTCTCAATCTCAAAAAATATTTGTGCCTTCCCAGTTTCGTCTACGGGTACTCCAGAAGTTCCATGATTCTGTCCTTGCAGGTCACCCTGAAATTAGCAAAACAATCCAACTAGTAACCAGGAATTTTTGGTGGCCAACAATTGTTCAAGATTGTAGAGAATTTGGTCAGGTAAAATTTGTGCCTGAACACAAATGTTTCAGTCCTTACCCACATCATTGGACACACGTCACCATGGATTTCATTACTAATCTCCCACCCTCAGAAGGAAAAGCTGAAATTTGGGTAGTGGTGGATAGATTTAGTAAAAAAATGTATTTTGTTTCTTTGCCTGGATTGCCTAGCTGCCAAACTTTAAGTAAGTTGTTTAGCAAACACACTAAATGTCTACAAGGGGTTATGGAAAATGTTGTTTCCGATAGAGGAATCAGTTTCTTTCTAAATTCTGGAGGGCCTTCTGTAGTAATAATAATATTGAATTGTCCTTTTCATCAGCTTATCACCCAAACACCAATAGTCAGACTGTAGGTGCAATCAAACACTTGGGAATTTCTTTGGTGTTATATCTCTGCCCATCAGTCTGACTGAGCAAAACACTTGCCATTAGCTGAGTTTGCCATAAATAGTCATTATCAATAATCCATTAAGATATTTTCATGATTCTGTAGTTTTGGGTATCATCCACATTTTGGTTCCTTAAGAGGCAGATAAATCTATAGACAAGTTGTAACTTCTCTGGTCTGAAGTTAGAGAAAACCTAAATAGTGTACATAATAGACAGACCTCCTTGGCTAATAAGATGCAAATTGATAGGCCAAACTTTGCTATTGGTCACAAGGTTATCTACTAAAAATATCAAACACAAGGTTCTCACTGCTAAGTTGGATTCCGATATTTATTGGTCCTTATGAGATTATTGAGGTCCTCAATCCAGCAGCCTTCTATTTGAAACTTCCACACTTATTCTGAGTTTCCAATGTCTTTCACAAATCTTTGCCAAAGAGATATTATTTCCTAATGCACCCTGTTGATAACCCCACTCTGCCTGTGTTCATTGCAGGCAGCCTTGAGTAAGAAATGGAAAGAATCCCGGATTCCAGGAAAGTAAAGCAATCATTGCAACACTTTATTCATTGGAAAGGCAATGGACCAGAAGAAAGACCGTGGGTGTCAGCTAATGACATCAATGCTGACAATCTTATCAGAAAGTGCCATCATTATTTCCCTGATAGGCTAAGTCCTAAGGGGTGCTTCACACATAGCGAGATCGCTACCGAAATCGCTGCTACGTCACGGTTTTGGTGACACAACAGTGACCTCATTAACGATCTTGCTGTGTGTGACACTGAGCAGCGATCTGGCCCCTGCTGTGAGATCGCTGCTCGTTACACACAGCCCTGGTTCGTTTTTTTGGTCGTCGCTCTCCCGCTGTGACGCACAGATCGCTGTGTGTGACAGTGAGAGAGTGACGAAATGAAGCGAGCAGAGAGCAGGAGCCGGCATCTGGCAGCTTGTGGTAAGCTGTAACCAGGGTAAACATCGGGTAACCAAGGTGGTTACCCGATATTTACCTTTGTTACCAGCGTCCGCCGCTCTCACGCTGCCAGTGCTGGCTCCTGCTCTCTGCACATGTAGCTGCAGTACACATCGGGTTAATTAACCCGATGTGTACTGTAGCTAGGAGAGCAGGGAGCCAGCGCTAAGCAGTGTGCGCGGCTCTCTGCTCTCTGCACATGTAGCTGCAGTACACATCGGGTTAATTAACCCGATGTGTACTGTAGCTAGAAGAGCAGGGAGACAGCGCTAAGTAGTGTGCGCGGCTCCCTGCTCTCTGCACATGTAGCTGCAGTACACATCGTGTAATTAACCCGATGTGTACTGTAGCTAGGAGAGCAGGGAGACAGCGCTAAGCAGTGTTCGTGGCTCCGTGCTCTCTGCACATGTAGCGACGTTATGATCGCTGCTGCGTCACTGTGTTTGACAGCTAAGCAGCGATCATAACAGCGACTTACTAGGTCGGTGTTACGTCACAGAAAATGGTGACGTAACAGCGACGTCGTTATCGCTGTCGCTATGTGTGAACCCAGCCTAAGAGTATCACACAGGGCTTTTTTTTGTAAGTTTTCGCTGAATTTTTTTAGCTGCAGGTTTGCCTTGGTTTTATGCAAATCCATGCTAATAAAAAGCTGCTTTTTGCAGTACCAGTGAAGCCTATGAGATTTCTGAAATCTCATACACACACACACACACACAAAAACACCTGCAGAATTGTTCCTGACTGTTTTGTCAAATACCTACATTTTTGCTGCAGATTTCAAAGAATGAGCATGTCAATTCTTTGCAGCATTTTTGCAACATTTTTTCATTGATACAACCCATCTTGTGGAAAAAATGCACCAAAAATGCCACTGAAAAATGCACCAAAAGGCAGCTGATTCAAATGAGATTTCCTGCCACAAGATCACACTTTGGTCAGGAAAAAAACTTACCAAAAAAGCCTTGTTTGAACATAGCCTAAGTGTCTGGATGCCCTTCATAAGACGGGGTGGTACTGTAACATTTGTGGTAGCTTTTCATTCATCCACTAGGGCAGGGGTGGGGAACCTCCGACATGCGGGCAGCATGCGGCCTGCCATGACCTTTTTTGAGGCCCCCGGGCAGATTCCCGGGGGAGGCAGTGCTCGTGCTGTAACATCAGTTTTGCAGGCCGCCGGCCCTTTAAATCCACAAATTGCTGCTTGTGCGCACCAATGTGTTCTCCCATCGGCCAGTGTCAACGTGATCAGGACTTACTTTGTGGGCGGGTCCCACAGCAACCTCACAGATTCCAGCATTTTGTGCCCGCCCCCTGCCCTCCGGAGCACTGTGCCCGCCTTCTCCTTCTGATGCTGTGTGCCCGCCCACTACTCTCCGGAGCTCTGTGCCCGCCTTCTCCTTCTGATGCTGTGTGCCCGCCCCCTGCCCTCCGGAGCTCTGTGCCCGCCTTCTCCTTCTGATGCTGTGTGCCCGCCCCCTGCCCTCCGGAGCTTTGTGCCCGCCTTCTCCTTCTGATGCTGTGTGCCCGCCCCCTGCCCTCCGGAGCTCTGTGCCCGCTTTCTCCTTCTGATGCTTTGTGCCCGCCCCCTGCCCTCCAGAGCTCTGTGCCTGCCTTCTCCTTCCGATGCTGTGAGTGCGATGCTGCTGTGAGTCCAGCGCCGGCCCTCTGCTGCTATGTGCCCTCTCCAGTGCTTTTTGCCTCCCCAACCCAGATCTGTAATCCCTCTCCCCCAGAGTTGCATGAAACCCTCAGCAGAGTGTGCCCCTAATGTCCTGTGTGCACCCCCCATCCTGTGTGCAGCCCCACAGTCCCATGTGCAACCCATCACCCAGTCCTGTGTGCCCCCCCCATCCTGTGTGCAGCCCCCCAGTCCTATGTGCAGCCCAACACCAAGTCCTGTGTGCAGCCCCACCCAGTGCATTGTGCAGCCCATCCCCCAGTCCTGTGTGCACCCCCCCAGTCCTGTGTGCAGCCCATCCCCCAATCCTGTGTGCAGCCCATCCCCCAATCCTGTGTGTAGCCCATCTCACAATCCTGTGTGCAGCGTATCCCCCAATCCTGTGTGCAGCCTATCCCCCAGTCCTGTGTGCAGCCCTCCAAGTCCTGTGTGCAGCCCATCCCCCAGTCCTGTGTGCAGCCCATCCCCCAGTCCTATGTGCAGCTTATCCCCCAATCCTGTGTGTAGCCTATCCCCCAGTCCTGTGTGCAGCCCTCCAAGTCCTGTGTGCAGCCCATCCCCCAGTCCTGTGTGCAGCCCATCCCCCAGTCCTGTGTGCAGCCCTTCCCCCACTCCTGTGTGCAACCCATCCCCCAGTCCTGTTTGCAGCATATCCCCCAATCCTGTGTGCAACCTATCCCCCAGTCCTGTGTGCAGCCTGAGTGCAGCCTATCCCCCAGTCCTGTGTGCAGCCCCCCATTCCTGTGTGCAGCCCCCCCAGTCCTATGAGCAGCACCCCCGTGATGTCTGTGCCTACCCCCAGTGATTTCTGTGCTCCCTCCAGTGATGTCTATGCCCCAGCCCCTCTTGTGGTGTGTGTGCCCTAGCCCCTCCTGTGGTGTCTGTGCCCCAGCCCCTCATGTGGTGTCTGTGCCCCCAGCCCCTCTTGTGGTGTGCATGTGTGACGCCCTGGACTAGCCAGGTAGTCACATACATACCAACATACACACCCCCCACCCTAGACAGTTACAACAGTCAGACAAAAACCCTTGTTGCCTCCCTCCAGGGTCTGATGTCCACACGAGGTGGGACGGAGCCAGGCGGTTGGCCCCACCCACCGAGGAGTTCACAGGCCTGGAGGCGGGAAAAACAGACAGATGAGTTTTGGAGGTGAAAGTGAGAGGGGTAAAACGTCTGCGTGTGCCTGGGTAGGAGCCCAGGCACTGACAGCAAGGTTGGCAGATGGTGGTGGCCGTCTGCAGGAGTTGGTGGAACTCTGCAAAGCCGTAAGGACCGGGGTCGGGCGTTAGCCCGCTGGTACCGAACCGGGGAGTGGAGTGAAGCTAAGCACACAGGCAGGGCCATCGGACCCCGACCAGGTGTGGAGCCGCCGTCAATAGTCAAATCCGAGTGTGACAGGAACCCCAGGTGTTCCCCAACAACCAAGTCCCGACAAAAGGCAACAGTCCACACCGTGAGGATATACAGCCACCGCCACAGACTAGACATCCAAGGGCCAGCGCCTGCGGGCAAAACGGTCTCCTACGGCACCTATACGCCGGGGAGCGGACTACTGGTGGGTAACCACAGGAGCCAGAACACTTCTAACAGGTGCAGGGAAAGACAGCCACCATCAGCCGTCCGGGGAGAGCACAACAACACTGCAGCCAGCTGCGGGACCTGTCCATCCGGCCGTTTTGGTTTACCAGAGACTCTGTCAGTGATTGTCTGAGTGAGTACACCAGTGCCGTCCGGCACCGCGCCGCGCTGTCCCTGCAGCCCTGTGCCCCGGCCATCCAGCCTCCCCGTTGCACCACCGGGCCCCGGGATCACCGACCCCCCTACCCACGGAGGGGACAACATTCTAGCTGCTCCCTACCAACTCTCCCGGGATCCCCGTCACCAGCAGCGGTGGTGCCATCATCACCACGTCCCGTGGGTGGCGTCACGAACAATCTCCCCAACCAAACCACCCCTTTTTACTCACGGGTGAGGAGCGCTGCTCGAGTCCTCGGGTCCGGCCCACCGCTCGGGCCATCAAACAGCAGCAGCAGAGGCCCTGGACCCGAGCGTGGCGAGTGCGTCCCCTCTGCCCGTGACACATGCTCCCAGCCCCTCTTGTGGTGTGCATGCCCCCAGCCCCTCTTGTGATGTGCATGCCCCATCGTCTCTTGTGATGTGTATGCCCCCTGTGTCTCCAGTGATGTGTATGCACCCTGCATCTCATGTGACTTAAACCTCACATTGGAGATGCTGAGGGCATATACATCAGATTGGAGATGCTGGGGGCATTTACATGTCCCCAGCCCCTTGTGTAATGTATATGCCTCCAGTGTCACTTGTGAGGTATATACAGTAGTCTCAGCATCTGCCATGGGATGTATATGTCGTGGGCGGAGGGGTTTCGGGAATGCCGCTCGCCTGGGGAATCTCTGGCGCTCGGGTCCGGTGCTTCTGCTCCTCGGTGGCTCTAGCACGGGGCAGGACCCGGGGGCTCGAGCAGCACCTCCTCGCCCACGAGTGAAAAGGGAGGGAAGGTTGGTTGGTGACGGGATGTCGATTGTGACGCCACCCACGGGTTGTGGTGATGGTGGGCACCACCGGTGCTGGTGACGGGGGATCCCGGGAGCGATGGCGGAGAGCAGCTGAGGTGTTGGCCCCTCCATGGGTAGAGGCTGTTGGTCCTGGGGCCCCAGTTTGGGAGTAGGGAGGAGGGGAACGGTGCAGGTGCCAATGCGGGGAGGCAGCGTGGATGCGGAGCAGCGTTACGGTGCAGCGCTGTGCCGGATGGCACTGGGGTACTCACTCAGGTAGTCAAGAACAGAGTCTCTGGTAAACCAAACGGCTGGATGGACGGGGCCCGCAGTTGGCTGCGGTATCTTCACTCTCCCCGGACGGGTTGATGGTGGCTGTCGTTCCCTACACCTATGTGTACGTGTTTGACCCCTATGGATTCCCACGGGTTGTTCGCTTCCCGGCTTGTACGTGTCAGGAGAGCCTGTTTTGCCCGCAGACACTGGCCCTTGGATCTCTGGCCGTTGGCAGTGGCTCTTATCCGGACGGGTTGGACTGTTGCCTTCTGACGGGACTTGGTTGGGAATGAACCCCTGAGGTCCAGACCGCAATCAGAGAATTTGACCGTTACGGCGGCTTCCGAGCCTAGTCGGGGTCTGAGTACCCTGCCTTGGTGCTTGGCTTTAATCCGCTCCTCGGTTCCGTATCGGCGGGCCACCGCCTGACCCCGGTCCTACGGTTCTGCAGACCTCCACCAACTCCTGCAGACGGCCGCCACCGTCTGCTGACCTTGCTGATGGTGCCTGGGCTCCGATCCAGACACACACAGTCTCTCCTTCTCTCTCTACCATCTCTTTACTTCAACTCCTCCACTCAAAACTGACTACTTTTCCCACCTCCAGGCCTGTGAACTCCTCGGTGGGTGGGGCTAACTGCCTGGCTCCGCCCCACCTGGTGTAGACATCAGACCCAGGTGGGAGGCAACAAGGGTTTTTGTTTAACGGGTGTTCCTGACCAGGGGAGGGGGTGTGTGTGTATGTGATGTTATTCTGTGACCCCTGGGGTCCAGGGCGTCACATATATACAGCAGTCCCAGCGTCTCCTATGTGATGTATATGCCCCCAGTGTCTCCTGTGATGTATATACAGCAGTCCCAGTGTCTCCTATGTGATATATGTACCTTCAGCGTCTCCTGTGATGTACAGCGTCTGTTATGTGATGTATATGATTCACCAATCTTATTATCACAAAGAGTTGACTATGCTCCAGACGGAGACAAACCTGAAAAACCAGTGGTGAGAAGAAACATGATTAGTATCACTTTACATCACAGCCGAACCAAAGAGAAGCCACTCCGGCCATCATAGTAGGGGTGAGTTAATTAATTATTTCACCAAATATAGCAGGGTCATTTAAACATTGATAATTTTGTGCGGCCCCCAAAGGTGGGTAGAAATTTCCAAATGGCCCCCGGCAGAAAAAAGGTTCCCCACCCCTACAGTAGGGGATGCCACACTGTTTTTGTGGGTGATTCTTGAAAGGATCAAACCTGTTTTCTTCATGGGGCTTTTGGTTCTGTCCAGTCTGGAAGCTATGGGTTTAATCTTGGTCTTGGTTTCTGTCTGCTGTCATCATAGTATTGGGATGTTCTATGTAAACCCCAGAGAGCCAGCTCCCACTTCCAATGAATAGTAATTCTTTCCTGGTTTGTGCCTTTGCTCCTTTGTTTGACCTGTTAAATCCTGTTCATTGATTTCGGATTTACATTTAACAACACGCTTGTTTTTTTTATTCTGCTCCTGATGTGACCTCCTTGATCTGAGACCAAAAATAACATTTTGGCCCAGGAGGCCTTGTTCAAAAAGTCGATTTCATTGGTGATTTAGAGTTTATGTGACAAACAGGCTTCATCCTGGTAAAGTCCTTGAAGAGCACGCATGCTGACACATCCCGTGTCCTGGCTTCCTGGACACACAGGAAGCTAGGATATGGGATGTGACGGTATACGTGCTGCTCAAGGACTTTACCAGGATGAAGCCTGTTTGTTTCATAAACATTGAACCACCAATGACAGCGACTTTGTGACCAAGGCCTCCTGGGCAGTAACATAATTTTTGATCGCCTATCCCACAATTGGGGTTCCAGCGTCTATTTTGTCCTGTAATACACTTGTTTTCAAGAAATATTAAATATTGTCACATTTTGCATCAAATACGAGAGTGCAGTGTTTTTCTCTGACCATTGTGTGGGTAGATATACCCGACTACTGGCACCTCGAACACAACCAGTGTGCACGCCATTTTTTCAACCTCCTGGATCTGACATGGCTTCCTGATTATCTTCCTTGCCAGCTTGTGCCACCAAACAGCAAATAGCTTTGTGGCAATTACCCAGGGGCTTCTGTTTAAGCCCAGAAACCTGTACAGGGGTTAAAGGGTGAAGGCTAGGTCAACCCTTGGGTTCTGGGGATTAGAGTAATCTGTGCCAAGCCTGTTTGTGGTAGCCATTTTGGAGCTGCCATGTAACTACTAACAGTGCATGTGTGACAGATCTAGGTGTGAATTCATTGTTGACCACTTCAGAACTCTACAGTACTTTGTTTCCATTCATTTCTGGGGGCTTCTTGAAGTATATTTGGGGTCATTGTCCTGCTGGAAGATCTAAGATCTAAGACACAAACCCAGCTTTCTGACACTGGAAACTATGGAAACTACATTGCAACCCAAAATCCTTTGGTAATCTTCAGATTTCATGATGCTTTGCACACAGTCAAGGCACCCAGTGCCAGAGGCAGTAAAACAGCCCCAAAACATCTTTAAAATTCCACCAGATTTGACTGTAGGTACTGTGTTCTTTTCTTTGTCGGCCTCTTTCGATTTTTTAGTAAACAGTAGACTGGTGTGCTTTGGCAAAAACTCTATATTTGTCTCAACTGTTCACATGACTTTCCTATAGGGATTTTGGGTTACTCATGTATATTTTAGCAAACTGCAGTCTTCTTTTTTATGTCTGTGTCAGCACTGATGTCCTCCTGGGTCTCCTGCCATAGTATTTTCATTTCATTCAAATGTTGACGGATAGTTTGCACTGACACTGATGCACCCTGAGCCTGCAGGACAGCTTCAATTTCTTTAGAACTTGATTGGAGCTGCTTATCCACTATCTGGATTATCATGTTTTGCAACCTTTCATTAACTTTTCTCTGTTGTCAATGTCCAGGGAAATTAGCTACAGAGCCATGGGTTGTCAACTGCTTCATTATTTTAGGAATCATGGACAAAGGAACATCAAGAGTTACGGAGATGGACTTATAACCTTGAGATTCGTAATATTTTTTCAAGTCTTCAGACAGTTCTCGTCTCCTCTTTGTGTTTTTCATGCTTAGTGTAGCACACACAAACACACAAAGCAAGCAAAAATTGAGTCAACTTCTCCACTTTTTATGGATTTTTATATTGCCCACTCCTATTACTTGCAACAGGTGAGTTTGCCTGAGCATGACATACTTGAAATAATGTTGTTTACTCACAATTTTGGAGGAAAGGTGACAACAATTTTATCCTGCCCATGTTTGGAGTTTTGTGTGACATTATGTCCAATTTGACATTTTTTCTTGTTTTACTTTTATGTTGTTCCAATACGCACAAAGGAAATAAACATGTGTGTTACAAAACATATCTAATTGCAATAATTTTTTGTGAGAACTGCTTCATTTTCTGGAACAATTACAAGGGTGCTCACACTCTCGGCCATGACTGTGTATAGATAGATAGACTTTTTGGCTAATAAAATTATTTTCTTGTGTAAAAGTAGTGGAATATAAAAAAAATTGAAATTAAATATCTCTGTAATGTGAGTGATCCATAATATGAAATTATATCATTATTTATCTTGTATGGTACATGCTCTAAGAAAAACAATATGTTGCAAAAAAATAAATAAAAAATGAAAAAAATCTTTTTTCTGTTAAATTGATTTTTTAATTGTATAAGAGTAGTATGTATATATTTATTAAGCGCCACTCCAATGTGTGGTTTTTCTCAGCACTGGAGTGGTGCTTTAAATGTAAACTCCTTGCCTCCTGTCATATAATCGTATTCCGTCTTCAACTTTTACCGACACCACTCTGCTGTTATGACACCATCTTGTGATAGTAACTTTTCACTGGCTGTAAGTTAGAAGTTACATCATGTTAGGACCAGGAGGACGGGTAGGCCCAGAAGGTGGATCCACTGGACTTAGCACCCCACCGAGGGCAAGGTGCCTGGTAGCCGGAGCACTACGGGTAGCAGGACAGTCCATTCAGAGGACTGGAGTGAAGAAGTCCCTGGGACCACGGAGTCTCTGGAGGTAGTCCGGGTGACGGAGCTCAGGTCCGGAGGCCGAGATGATGTCAGGCAGAGTCCAGAACCAGCTGAGCGAGGAGGTCGGTCACCACACGGATCCAGGGATCGGAGATGTTAGGGACTGACGAGATGGCGGACAATCACCGTTCGGGGTTCTGGAACCATCAGGACCGGTTGGCGAGACAGGAGCGACTCTACAAGAGAGATAGGTAAGTACGGGACAAGGCACAGGGAGACCTGACTCCTAGCTTAGCAATCACGAAGAACAGGCCCCGCCCACTTGGAAAGGATCCCCCTAAATTCCCTGTACCTGGATCTTCAATATCCTGTTGAAGGACGCTGGCCCTTTAAGAGAGGGTCAATGACCGCGCGCGCGCCCTAATGCGCATGCGCGAGGCCCGGGTGCCAGAAGCCAGAGCAGGAAGCGGTGCACAGGAGGCAGGAGTGCCGGGCTGGCTTAGCATCACAGACGGGCGCCGGGAGCGGGGACCAGGCTGCCTGGAGGATGCAGGTGAGGGAGCATGGAGGCTGTGGAGCGGGGGACCGGGGAGCGTGGCACGGGAGCGGGGAAGCAAGGCACGGGAGCCGGGAAGCGTGGCAGGGGAGCCGGGGAGCGTGGCAGGGAAGCCGGGGAGCGTGGCAGGGGAGCCGGGGAGCGTGACACATCACAAGGAGCTTAAGGCATGTCTTTGAGAACCAGAACCATGCTCTCATAGAGAATGCATTGATTTGTGACCTCCGACTCGCTCCATGAAACACTGGAGTGTGCTGGCAAATCACAAATTTCCGGAGACCGATTAGAGTGGCGGTGATAGAAGATGAAACTGCTGTGTTATGTGGGGACTGGCGGATTAGGATAAAGGTGGTGAATATCCCAATCGCCAGTCAGGGTCCACCATGCTCCAAGATGTTAAAGGAGCTGCTGGCAACCTATAGGTCAGGCGGATAATACAGAGCTTGGTGGCACTGAAATAATATGAGCATCAAGTTCAACGTCACTTGGACTAGGACTACTGTGAAACCCATTAACCCCAGAGGGTCAACACACCCAAACCAGAAACTCCCCTGTTAACACCACAGGGGTCTTGGGGTACACTGTCTGTGTGTGTAAGGGACACACCGGGGACAGTAAGCGCCGCAGCCAAGTTAACTCCACTGGGCTGCTCGAGCAGGACTGGATGGTAAGAGGGGAAGCGTGATGCCTGACCCTAGCGTGCTGAGCTACGAATCTTGGCATGACACACACCAGACGCCTAACACTACCTACTGCTTCCAGCACAACTGGGTGTTGCCACAATGTGACTCTATCATGTGTATGAGAAGACTGCGCACCATGGTGCACTCTCCATGCCCTTTTATCACCTAGGGTCCTCCCCAAACCCAGGGTGAGCCACAATGGCACCTCCAGGGGCCAATAGCAGAGTGCCACATCATCAGTGACATCACCAGCGGCCTATCCGGAACTGCCACATCACTGATAACACATGGGCAGCACCACCCCAAACACCCTACCAATCATCGTCTGATGACCAATGGTGGGGTGGCAGGTCATAGGGGCGGGCCTCCGCGAGCGACTCCGGAGTGGCCACATCATCAGGGCACCTGAGGCTTATCAGGGCCTGCCACGTAACAGACATGAAAAAAAACACCACAAAAAAAGAGCCAAGATAAATGATATGTGCACACACAGAATGTGGTGAGCCTTCCTCATAAAGATGGCTGCAGCCGAGGTGCAAGATGCTGATGTCACAGCCACTCAACCTCCACACTAGGGGGGAGGGGTGGCTGCTTAGCATAAGACATGCACACTAATAAGGCTTGCACTGGGAGCCCATCATATAATGAGTGAAATGCACAGTGTCTGAACTGTAACCTATAAATGACGCCAGAAACCCAGGTCAGGCGGGCAAAACAGCACTATATAGGTGCATCTCGCACGGATACACGAGACGCACAGTGTCTGAATTAAGGCCTATAAATGACGCACAACACCAGGTCCAGGCGGGTTAGTTAGCACTATGAGTACATAACACATGACAGGCTCACCATTTAACCACCTGAATTCAAAAGGTCCACACACATCCTGCAAAAATGGATAAAATGTGCCATACCTCAAATAGTGAGATATTAGTTTATATTTTGGCCCAAAATATGTAAGCTCGCAATCCGTTCGTCAAGGATTCTCACACTTGCGAGTCCCTACACTGAATTAGTTAGAAAAACCACAAAGAACTATATCAAAAAAAACACCACAAAAAAAGAGCCAAGATAAATGATATGTGCACACACAGAATGTGGTGAGCCTTCCTCATAAAGATGGCTGCAGCCGAGGTGCAAGATGCTGATGTCACAGCCACTCAACCTCCACACTAGGGGGGAGGGGTGGCTGCTTAGCATAAGACATGCACACTAATAAGGCTTGCACTGGGAGCCCATCATATAATGTGCTAACTAACCCGCCTGGACCTGGTGTTGTGCGTCATTTATAGGCCTTAATTCAGACACTGTGCGTCTCGTGTATCCGTGCGAGATGCACCTATTTAGTGCTGTTTTGCCCGCCTGACCTGGGTTTCTGGCGTCATTTATAGGTTATAGTTCAGACACTGTGCATTTCACTCATTATATGATGGGCTCCCAGTGCAAGCCTTATTAGTGTGCATGTCTTATGCTAAGCAGCCACCCCTCCCCCCTAGTGTGGAGGTTGAGTGGCTGTGACATCAGCATCTTGCACCTCGGCTGCAGCCATCTTTATGAGGAAGGCTCACCACATTCTGTGTGTGCACATATCATTTATCTTGGCTCTTTTTTTGTGGTGTTTTTTTTGATATAGTTCTTTGTGGTTTTTCTAACTAATTCAGTGTAGGGACTCGCAAGTGTGAGAATCCTTGACGAACGGATTGCGAGCTTACATATTTTGGGCCAAAATATAAACTAATATCTCACTATTTGAGGTATGGCACATTTTATCCATTTTTGCAGGATGTGTGTGGACCTTTTGAATTCAGGTGGTTAAATGGTGAGCCTGTCATGTGTTATGTACTCATAGTGCTAACTAACCCGCCTGGACCTGGTGTTGTGCGTCATTTATAGGCCTTAATTCAGACACTGTGCGTCTCGTGTATCCGTGCGAGATGCACCTATATAGTGCTGTTTTGCCCGCCTGACCTGGGTTTCTGGCGTCATTTATAGGTTACAGTTCAGACACTGTGCATTTCACTCATTATATGATGGGCTCCCAGTGCAAGCCTTATTAGTTTGCATGTCTTATGCTAAGCAGCCACCCCTCCCCCCTAGTGTGGAGGTTGAGTGGCTGTGACATCAGCATCTTGCACCTCGGCTGCAGCCATCTTTATGAGGAAGGCTCACCACATTCTGTGTGTGCACATATCATTTATCTTGGCTCTTTTTTTGTGGTGTTTTTTTTTGATATAGTTCTTTGTGGTTTTTCCCACGTAACAGACATGCCCAGTGAAGTCCTTACTGGACTTAGCCTCCAATGCACTAAGTGCCTGAGCAAGCTCAGTAGCCTGAACCACAGACTTTGTCTTAGAAATGAAACTATCAGCCTAAGCATGCTCAGTAGGCACAACACAGGAGTTGGACACAGAATGGAGTCCCAGTACCTGAGCAAAGAGGCTTTCACACTAAGTGTGGGAGCATGCCCGGTACCCTGAACTGAGGACATAGCCTCAGAAATAGTACTATCAGGCTGAGCATGCTCACCAGGCAAAACACTGGACATAGGCTCTGGCTGGAGCAAATCGGCACGCATGCACCCTAGCCGCCTCTCCACACTTAGGCATGGAGGAAGAAGCAGCCAGCTGGACGACCCGAGGCATGGCCAAAAATGGCGGCCGGCGCCTGAGCATAGCAGAAACGCTGCTTGCGGCTACGGCAGCGCCGATTTTAACACGCTTGAAGTTGAGTTTAAAACAGGAGTCAGGGGACTTAAAGCACCTCTCCCATGGTGTTTTAAGTTGGCTATTGCTATTATCATATTGACCAGAATAAAGTTAATATTTCGCTGAAAAATGAACAGTGTTTAAAAAGAAAATAAAAATCCAAATTTGTCTCTCTTCCCTCTCCATACAAGTGTAATAAAAAGTAATAAGAAAATCATATATGTTCCAGAAAATGGTCCTACTGAATTCTACATTTTGTCATGCAAAAAAATAAACTCTTATGCATCTTCATTTATGCAAATTTACAAACCGTATGACTCTCAGAATATGGTGATCCATAAGACAATGATTATATTTTTCCGAGTACTATATTTTTTTTCAAAATAAGTAAAACATAAATACTATAGTTCTATATAAATTTACCATTGTCAAAATCATGGTGAACAACAGAATAAATGTAACACCTTATTTGTGCAGCATGTGAATAGTGCGTACATTTCAAAAGTAACAGATCTTCTGTTGTTTTTTCTATTTCTCATCATAAAGAGTTCACATGAATTAGGTAATAAGTTATATATACCCAAAAATACTGCAGCTGACAAATACAACTCATCACTTCAAAACATATTGGTCCCTCAAACACCTACGTCAGCAAAAAAATAAAAATACTATGGCTCGTGGAACCTAATAGTGATCATAATAAAACGAAGTCCTAAAGTCCCAAAATGGGCATGTCTTCTTAAAGGGTTAAATATAGTATAGTGGAACCTTGGATTAGGAGCACAATTGGTTCCAGCAGTGTGCTCTTAAACCAAGTTGCTCTTATATCAAAGCAAATTTTCCCATAGGAAATAATTGAAACGCAGACAATTTGTTCCACAGCCCAAAAATATTTACAGTATTTATACAAACTTATTACAGTAATACAAGCTAATGTACTGTATTTATATAAAATTATTACAGTACACTAATAAAAAATACTGTACAGTACAGTAAAAAACCTATAAAACAAATTAAACTGCACATTAACTTCCAATTCAAAGAAGAAGAAAAAAGCCACGGTATAAAGGGTGCTGCTCACAAGGGAGATAGGAGATAATAGTGAAGATTTATTTGAGCTACAACGCGTTTCAGGGATACAATAAAACAATAATAGTTTCCCCCTTCCTCAGGTAGCATAAAGATAAAAGTGTAGCAGACACATATATATACAATGAAAGGATAAGATAATGCACAGACCCTCCCTCAGTGTTGGTCCCAATTAAGAATTGATTCTTAGTGCAGGCAGCGGAACGCAGGAATCTCTCCTCTGTTCCATGTCCGGCACCTTTTTCTGTGACACACGCGCGCCCTGATATCGTCAGTATGGCGCGCGTGTGTCATTTGAAAAGTTCCCGCCCGGCAGCAGAAGACGCTGCAGCGGCGGGGCCCGTACGGAGAGAGGCAGCGGCTCCTAGGAATACAGCGTTGGTGCAGCCTGGGCATGTGAAAGAGAAGCCGCTCAGCGGGGGGCTCGTACGGAGGTGCCTGAGGAGGGGACAATAAGAAGAGAGATGAGTGGTTACTAGTAACCTGCGGGGACAATGGGGGCCGGGGGGAGGGGGTTAACTGTTGACAAATATTTGGGGTGTAGTGGTGTAGTATATGGGAATGTAGTTTTACAGGTGTGGTATATGGGGGGGTGTAGTGGTGTAGTATATAGTGGTGTAGTTTTATAGGGGTGTAGTGGTGTAGTATAATACAGATGTATATAGGGGTCTATATACACCTGTATTATACTACACCCCTATATACACCTGTATTATACTACACCCCTATATACACCTGTATTATACTACACCACTACACCCCTATATACACCTGTATGATACTACACCACTACACCCCTATATACACCTGTATTATACTATACCACTACACCCCTATATACACCTGTATTATACTACACCACTACACCCCTATATACACCTGTAATATACTACACCACTACACCCCTATATACACCTGTATTATACTACACCACTACACCTCCATATACACCTGTATTATACTACACCACTATACCCCTATATACACCTGTATTATACTACACCACTACACCTCTATATACACCTGTATTATACTACACCACTACAACCCTATATACACCTGTATTATACTACACCCCTATATGCACCTGTATTATACAACACCCCTATATACACCTGTATTACACTACACCCCTATATACACCTGTATTATACTACACCCATATATACACCTGTATTATACTACACCCCTATATACACCTGTATAATACAGGTGTATATAGGGGTGTAGTGCTGTAGTATAATACAGGTGTAGTATATAGTGATGTAGTATAATACAGGTGTATATAGTGATGTAGTATAATACAGGTGTATATAGGGGTGTAGTATAATGCAGGTGTATATAGTGGTGTATTATAATACAGGTGTATATAGAGATGTAGTATAATAGAGGTGTATAAAGGGGTGTAGTATAATACAGGTGTATATAGTGATGTAGTATAATACAGGTGTATATAGGAGTGTAGTATAATACAGGTGTATATAGTGGTGTAGTATAATACAGGTGTATATAGTGATGTAGTATAATACAGGTGCATATAGGGGTGTAGTATAATACAGGTGTATATAGTGATGTAGTATAATACAGGTGTATATAGGGGTGTAGTATAATACAGGTGTATATAGTGGTGTAGTATAATACAGGTGTATATAGGAGTGTAGTATAATCCAGGTGTATATAGTGGTGTAGTAAAATACAGGTGTGTATATAGGGGTGTAGTATAATACAGGTGTATATAAGGGTGTAGTGGTGTAGTATAATCCAGGTGTATATAGGGGGTAGTATAATACAGGTGTGTATATAGGGCTGTAGTATAATACAGGTGTATATAGGGGTGTAGTATAATACAGGTGTATATAGGAGTGTAGTATAATCCAGGTGTATATAGTGGTGTAGTATAATACAGGTGTGTGTATATAGGGGTGTAGTATAATACAGGTGTATATAGGGGTGTAGTATAATACAGGTGTATATAGGGGTGTAGTATAATACAGCTGTATATAGGGTTGTAGTATAATATAGGTGTATATAGTGGTGTAATATAATACAGGTGTATATAGGGGTGTAGTAAAATTCAGGTGTATATAGGGGTATAGTATAATACAGGTGTATATAGTGGTGTAGTATAATACAGGTGTATATAGGGGTGTAGTATAATACAGGTGTATATAGGGTGTAGTATAATACAGGTGTATATAGGGGTGTAGTATAATACAGGTGTATATAGTGGTGTAGTATAATACAGGTGTATATAGGGGTGTAGTATAATACAGGTGTATATAGTGGTGTAGTATAATACAGGTGTATATAGGGGTGTACTACTGTAGTATAATACAGGTGTAGTATATAGGAGTGTAGTATAATACAGGTGTATATAGGGGTGTAGTGGTGTAGTATAATACAAGTGTATATAGGGGTGTAGTGGTGTAGTATAATAGAAGTGTAGTATATAGTGATGTAGTGGTACAGTTTATTACAGGTGTAGTATATAGTGATGTAGTATACTACAGGTGTATGTAGGGGTGCAGGGATGTAGTATATAGTGGTATAGTATATAGAGGTGTAGTTTATTACAGGTGTAGTGTATAGGGATGTATATTACAGGTGTTTTATGTGGCGTTTGTAGTGATGTAGTATATGGGGATTGTGTGTGTATGTATGTATACATTGTGTGTATGTGTATATATATTATATACACACACAGTATATATGCGTGTGAGACGGAAGTCCATAGAAAGGAGACGTCTGTCAACTCACTCCTCCACGCGTCTTCGGCACACCTAACCTCTACCATCAAGGCGGTCCCTAGGGGCCAATTTTTGCGGATGCGACGCATTTGTTCCACTGACCCGTTTTTTGAACAACAGGCATCGGATTTAAGAGAAAGGTTTTTGGAAAGGGGGTACAGTAAGCGTTCTATTAATGAGGGTTATAAGCGGGCCAAGAAATGTCAACGCAGTGATCTTTTGAACCCCAATACTAAGGGAAGAGGGGAAGAAGAAGTAAATCCACCAGTCCGTTTCATCTCCACATTTAACCACCAGTGGAATAGGATGCGGACAATCTTATCACATCATTGGTCCATTCTTACCACTGAACCCTCATTGGCCCTGTCTTTGCCGTCTGAACCTCTAATGACGGCCCGCAGGGGTAAAAACCTTCGAGACCTACTTGTGCGGAGTCACTACGTGGTAAGGCAGCCCAGTATTCCCGGGGCAGGTAAACCTCGGCTGGGCTGCTTTCCATGTGGTGATTGTATGGGATGTAAGAATATCATCCGTGCTACCACCTTCATGTCAGCTGATGGCAAACGGGAGTTCAAGATCAACAGATACATTTCCTGTAAATCAACACATGTCATCTACTATGCCACATGTGCATGTGGATTAATCTATGTGGGTCTAACATCACGTGAGCTACGTGTTCGCACTCGCGAACATGTGAGGGACATTGTGGCAGCACGTGATGTGGAGGACATAACTACTTTGAAAACGCTTCCCCGACATTTTCTCAGGTTCCACGATTGCAACCCAAAATGTCTTAAGATCAGAGGTATTGACTGCATACACGGAGGTATCCGTGGAGGTGACCTACAACGGCGCCTTGCACAAATGGAATGCAGATGGATTGTGCTCGTGGGATCTGTTGCCCCTAATGGCCTCAATGAGAGGCTTTCCTTTGCCCCTTTTCTATAATGTGATGTCCTGCCTTGGTCACCACCTTCCTTTCATTTTCCCAATTTCTCATTCATTATTCATATTTTTTGTTGTATATACTTTTTATCCATATCTCTAACATCTTGGCGTGCTGTACCATTCTGTCAACTGACAATAATATTTGTTCCTCTTTTCCATACTTTTTATTAATGTGTGTGTTTTTTCCTCCTTTCTTTTTATTTTTAGCGCTGTGGTTCATCTGTTACTGGATTCTTTCTTCCACGTTACATATTATATGTGTACCTGACTATGGATCATGAACATTATGTCATGGGATTATGGAGAAGCACCAGCCCGACACCTGATATATATATTCTTTGTAAATGCTGCCTGCATTCCTTTCTGGATATTTAAGGATATATTCTATGTCTGTATATTTTTATGCATTTACGTATGTGCTTCTCGTATTAAGATGTGGCTGTTGCTATCCATGCCCCCTATCATTGACCTTTCCAATATGGTCTTGGTCGGCATCCCCTTTGGATGCGACCTTCCCACGTTGGTATCTGTGGAAGCGCATTCAAACGTTGGTGACACAGTGCGCATGCGCGCTCGACCTGCGTTGCCTGGTGACTGCTGATGCCTCCACTGAGTGACTGGCCGGATGTGACGTCTGAAGGGGTTTTCCCTCCCGGACCTTGTCACTGGAGTGCTGACGCAATTTCCGGGCGACCCATTCGGGCCGACTGCGCATGCGCCATTACGTATGTCGCCATCGCGCAAATTCTGATCAGCTGTTTTGTATGTATTTATACTCTGGGAAACACACCACCTATTGCGACCCCCAGTGAAGAAGCCCTCGCGAAACGCGTTGGGGTCTGTGGAGCTGTACTTCCTTCTGCTGATTCGGTTATTATGGGTACGTGTCCCTGCTCATTGTTATTGTCTTGACCTGCAAACTTATATGTATTTTGCCATGTGCTAGGGGTTTATCTCCTCCCCGGCTTTATTCCTGCCAGGCATGGTGTTTGTGTGCTGGGCACTTATTATACCACCTTTGTGCCCAGTATTCATGCACTGGGCAGCACCTTATTTCGGTCTATATGGTAATTCTTTGCAGGCTTTGAGCTGATCTTTGAATTATTACTTGGTGACACAGGTTCCCCAGCCACTATTTGATGCACTTTTTGTACATTTTCAGCAGTGGGATGCAGCTACTTGCTTTTTGTATCCCCTCCAGCACTTTATCTTTGAACCTCTTTTAACCCATGTGTTTTTATACAATTGATCAATAAACTTGTATATTTCTTTGCATTAAGGTAGTGTCAGTGACTCTCTTCTTTTTGTTTTTTTGATACTTATGGAGTCTCTACCAGGGAATTATTATTTTTGTTATCCTATTTAGGGGTTATGGTGATCGGAGGTGATCACCAAAAATCTCCCCCGTATGTTCAGATGTTGTTTATATATATATATATATATATAGTAGAATCAGTGTGCGATCTGCAGGGCCAGATTAAGGTTGGTGGGGGCCCCTGGGCAGAAAATCTGGTGGGGGCCCCATAACGTTAACATTTTTAGCCATAACAGTAGAGCGTGAACTGTAGCATTTAGATATAAATCCAATGAACATTTATCTTCTCCTGTTCTGCCACATTCAGATTTACAGTACTACAATACAGACACAGTCCAGGATCACTCACAGCCGTCACTTATACACAGAAAGTAGAGTTAAGGCTGCTTTACACATTTCAATTACATATGTGATCTCGTATGCAATCACACACGCCCCCATCGTATGTGCGGAACAGGCAATTTGTTGCCCGTGTCGCACAAACGATTAACCCCCGTCACACGTACTTACCTTCCATACGACCTCGCTATGGGCGGCGAACATCCACTTCCTGAAGTGGGAGGGACGTTCGGCGTCACAGTGACGTCACACAGCGGCCGGCCAATAGAAGCGGAGGGGCGGAGATGAGCGAGACGTAAACATCCCGCCCACCTCCTTCCTTCCGCATTGCCGGCGGGACGGAGGTACGCTGTGTTCATCATTCCCGGAGTGTCACACACAGCGATGTATGCTGCCTCAAGAACGATGAACAACTAGACGTTCAATTTTTAGAAAATGAACGACGTGTATGCGATCAACGTTTTAACGCACAATTAGGGTCGCACGTAGCTGTCACACACTGCGATATCACTAACGATGCCGGATGTGCGTCACTTACGACGTGACCCCGCCGACACATTGTAAGATATATTGTAGCGTGTAAAGCCCGCTTTAGTCACAGATTTTTTATTGATCCCAATGTTAAGGCAGCCAGCGCCGACTCCAGGTTTTTGTGGCCTCTGGGTGAAAGAGTCTCAGTGGACCCCAACCACACACAGACACGCACATACACATACAGGCATAGATATAAATACATATAAACAGACAAATATATGCACAGTCATATACACTGACATACATGCAGACACAGACGCATTAGGGCTCATGCGCACGTTGCGTAATTCCATGCATTTACGCTGTGTATTACACTGCAGTGTAAATGCATGCTTCTTGCGTCCCCTGCACAATCTATGAAGCTTGTGCATGATACGTGCGAACGTTGCTTTTATGAACGCAGCGATTTGGGTGCTAAAATGTTGACCCAAATCTGTGCGTTCATAAAAGGAGCATGTCAATTATTCCGTGCGTTCTGGATGCAGCTCCCGCTCTGTCTATGGTGGGGGCAGCAGCCAGAGCGCATGAAATCGGCTTTTTTTGTACAGAAAAACTGCATCCATTATGCAGTGTTTCTGCAGCGATTTGACTCACACATGTGCTGTCAAATCGCTGCAGCAAATTCAGTTACGTGAGCATGAGCCCTTACAGGTATTTATATGGGGAAGTCGCCAGCAGCCTCACTCACCTCTCCCGCTTGTTTCCGTCCAGCTCCTTCAGGACATGTGGCTGTGTTTCACGATGGCTGTCACTAACAGACAAGACTGCACACTGACAGCACTGCTGTATATACATCACAGGAGGGGCTGGGGGATACAATTTATACATTACAGGAGGGGCAGGGGGCATAGACGTTACTGGAGTGGCAAACCGTTCTGCTGTGGTAGTTCTGGGGGGGCGCAAAGACTGCTCTAATTCATATATACACACACAGTACTGCTTCTTGCACACACAGCTCTGACACACACACACACACTACAATGCACCCCCTATCACCTCCTACACACACACACACACGCACACAATAAAATGCCCCCCCCATTACCCCTCCCCCACACACACAATACAATGCACCCCCCATTACCCCTCCCCCCACAGACACACACACAATACAATGCACCCCCCCATTACCCCTCCCCCCACACACACACAATACAATGCACCCCCCATTACCCCTCCCCCCACACACACACACAATACAATGCACCTCCCATTACCCCTCCCCCCACGCACACACAATACAATGCACCCCCCATTACCCCTCCCCCCACACAAACACAATACAATGCACCCCCCATTACTCCTCCCCCCACACACAACACAATGCACCCCCCATTACCCCTCCCCCCACACACAATACAATGCACCCCTCATTACCCCTCCCCACACACACAATACAATGCACCCCTCATTACCCCTCCCCACACACACAATACAATACACCCCTCATTACCTCTCCCCCCACACACAATACACCCTCTATTACCCCTCCCCCCACACACAATACAGTGCACCATCCATTACACCTCCCCCCACACACAATACAATGCATCCTCCATTACCCCTCCCCCCACACACAATACAATGCACCCTCCATTACCCCTCCCCCTAAACACAATACAACCCTCATCACCCCCTACACACACAAATTACACTGCCCCATCCGTACACACTCCTGCCTCCCCCCTCCCTTGGAATACAGTACTCCTCCTCTACCTGTCACAGAGCTGTGTTCCTTCACAAATGTTCCCCGTTATGTGTCCTCAGCCCCTCCTCACTCATCCCCATTAATTAAACCTGTCTCTTCAGCTCCTTCATATAGCGCTCGCTTCCTCATGTCCCATGTGTGGTGTCCGCAGCACTGTGATGATGTCAGCAAGGTGCTGATCTCATCACATTGCTGCACATCGGGGGCGGGGCCCAGTCCCGGCATGCTGTTCAAATGTATTTACATCTGAAAGATGCAAATACATTTGAATAGGAACGGAAAGAGGAAGCTGCGGTCATCGGCTCTGCTGCACTCCTCTGCACTGGGTGCATGTTGAGCACAGCAGACAGCAGAGCCGGCACAGCGCGCTGCCTCCTGCTCCTGCTAGTGTGCCTGGCATGTACACACTGTGGAGGAGCGCAGCGGGGACAGCAGATACTGCGGCCCATCACACCGTGCCCCTGCTTCTAGGGGGGAAGCTGCCCCCCCGCCCTTCGCTGGGTACGGCTGCAGCACATAGCAGGGAGCATTAGCACACCTCTGACCCTGGAAGTGCAAGCGGGCGCTGGTACTTCCGGGGTCAATCAGCGTCCTGTGCCCGCAGTTTGTTTTTGCGTCTTAAAGACGCAGATGCAAATAAATAGCGGTGCTCCAACACCCCGCGCCCCCGACCGAAAACACAGCTGATTTATTAGACTGTCTTTACGGAGGGGGAGAGGGTGTGAAGAAAAAAAAATGCTGACAGATGCCTAGTGCCAAGTATGGTGGGGGCCCCCTTAGAAGCTCTTTTGGGGGGGGCCCCTGGGCTGGAGCCCCGCCTGCCCCGCCTATAATCCGGCCCTGGCGATCTGTGTGACACCCGTGCTGCCGGAGAAAAAAATGGACATGTCTGCGTGTGTGCGTGCAGGGCCACGAGGGGTCACACAGTCCGTAACTTAAGCGGGCTTTACACACTGCGATATCGGTCCCGATATCGCTAGTGTGGGTACCCGCCCCCATCTGTTGCACGACATGGGCAAATCGCTGCCCGTTCCGCACAATATCGCCCAGACCCGTCACACATACTTACCTGCCCGGCGACGTCGCTGTGACCGGCGAACCGCCTCCTTTCTAAGGGGGCGGTCCGTGCGGCGTCACAGCGACGTCACTGAGCGGCTGCCCAATAGCGGCGGAGGGGTGGAGCTGAGCGTGACGTAACATCCTGCCCACCTCCTTCCTTCCGCATAGCGGCCGGGAGGCAGGTAAGGAGAGCTTCCTCTTTCTTGCTGTGTCACACGGAGCGATGTGTGCTGCCGCAGAAACGAGGAACAACATCGTTACTGCTGCAGTAACGATTTTTGAGAATGGACCCCCATGTCACTGATGAGCGATTTTGCACGTTTTTGCAAAATCGCTCATCGGTGTCACACGCAACGACATCGCTAATGCGGCCGGATGTGCGTCACCAATTCCGTGACCCCAACGAGTTCGCATTAGCGATGTTGTAGCGTGTAAAGCCCCCTTTACTGTTTGTTTATGAAGGGATAGTATATATACTGTATACAGTATTGGGTAAAATTGAGTTAATTATATTAGTCTGGCCCTCTAAAACCATCCCAACTTCTCATGCGGCCCCATGGGAAAATTAATTGCCCACCCCTGGTATATACTGTACTGTGCAATGGTATACTGTTTATAGTACACATGGACAGAAAGTTACCTACAGAGCGGGTCAGAATGTGTTGAAAGGACAGATCCGGAAGTGTACATGGTGGGAATATGCTCTTCTTGCAAAGCATTGCTCTTAAACCAAGTTACACATTTTTAAAAAGCTTTGCTTGTCTTTCAAAACACTCTCAAACAAAGTTACTCTTAAACCAAGGTTCCACTGTATTTAGTCTCAGTTTCGAAATCTATTTGTGCTTTGGCCAGACTGAATGCTAAATGGATAAAACTAAACTGAGCGACCACAACAAACTCTTAATTAAACAGAGCAGCAAAGATTAAACCTGTGCTGCTAGCCTGAAGGGACTGATGTCGGTAAGATGTTTATGTTCTGCTCGCTGGGTCTGTAAGAATTATTAGATTGCAGAGATGTATTCTGTAATTATGCCCTCTCATCTAGACCAAAGTATTCAGGTTTTCTCTCTGGTAATAAGACAAGTCCCAGGAGATCAATAATTATATCCTGGAGGTTTAGGTAAAATATCTTTGCAAGACAGAATTCTGCATTAATTCTTTAGTATAATCCTTCTTACCATAATCCTAAATGTATATAAATCATAAATGCCACAGATTGGTAAAGGTAAAAATGCTTTGAAGCCTTGTTAAGAGATCTAGAGTCTCTACTTGTACTACTATTATTTACTGCCAGAACATTATTATTATTTATTATCATAGCATCGTTTATTCCATGGCGCTTTACATGTGAAAAAGGGGCTTACATAGACAAGTCCAATAATCGTGAACATTTCAAGTCACAGACTGGTATAGGAGGAGAGATGACCCTGCCCACGAGGGCTCACAGTCTACAGGTAAGGGGTACAGCGAGTCATGCAACGCTATAGGGAATTGAGGGTTACAGCTTGTTGGAAGAGGTGGGTCATCAGGTTCCTTTTTTAAGGTTTCCATGGTAGACAAGTGTCTGATGTGTTGGGGTAGAGAGTTCCAGAGTATGGGGAGGCACGGGAGAAATTTTGTATGCAATTGTGGGAAGAAAAGATAAGAGGGGAATAGAGAAGGAGATCTTGGGAAAATTGCAGGCTGCGAGCAGGTAAGTACCAGGAAACTAGTTCACAGATATATGGCGGAGACAGGTTGCAGTGACTTTGCATGTCATGGTTAGTGTTTTATAACGGAATCTTCAAGTAATGGGAAACCAGTGAAGAAATTGGCAGAGAGAAGAGGTCGGGAATAACAGGAGGACAGGTGTATTAGCTGAGCAGCATAATTTAGGATAGATTGGAGAAAAGTAAGAGTGTAAGAAGGGAGGCCAAGGAGCATGAAAGTTACAGTAGTCCTGGAGGGAGATAATGAGGGCATGCACTAGTGTTTTTGCAGATTTTTGGTCAAGGAATGTACGAATCTGGGAAATATTTTGGAGTTGAAGTCGGCAGGTGGTGGAAAGGGCTTGGATATGTGACTTGAAGGAGAGAGCAGAGTCAAGGGTTACCCCCAAGCAGCAAGCATGTAGTGTTGGGGAGAGTCAGCAGCCATTGGCTTTGATGGATGTTAGGTAGAGTGGTAGAGTGAAGTGGGGAAAGGTGATAAATTCTGTTTTGTCCATGCTCAGTTTTAGAAACTGAGCAGAAAAAAAGGATGAAATAGCAGATAGGCATTGTGGAACTTTGGTTAGGAAGGAGCTGCTATCAGGGCTTGAGAAGTAGATCTTTGCATCATCAGCATAAAGATGATACTGAAATCCAGTGGACTCTATGAGCTGTCCCAGGTCGAAGTTGCAGATGGAGAACATCAAGGGTCCCTGAACTGAACCTTGGGGGACACTGACAGGTAGGGGCGAGATGAGGAAGGGGTGTGAGAGAGGGAGATGCTGAGAGTCCGGTATGTTAGATATGATGTGATCCAGGATAGTGCCAAGTCTGTGATTCGAAGAGATGATAGAATCTGTGGCAATAGAGAATGGTCCACAGTATCAAAGGCAGAAAACTGGTCTAGGAGGAGGAGAACAGAGTAGTGTTGCTTGGCTTTGGTGGTTAGTAGGTCATTATTGACTTTAATTAGGGCAGTTTCTGTGGAATGATGGGGTCAGAAGCCAGATTGTAACCAGTCAAAGAGTAAACAGGAGAAGTGGTGGGAGGACACTTCAAGATGGACATGCTGTTCCAGTAGTTTTGAGGCATGGGAGAAAGCATATGTGGCAATAGCTAGACAGAGAGGCTGGGTCTGAGGGGGGGTGGTTGTGGATGGGTGGGATGGAGTCATGTTTAAAGCATGAGGTGAAGACACCAATTGTTAGTGACAGGCTGAATAGATGTGTTAGGGTTGGGAGGAGGACTGCTATGAGGTTGGGGATGAGGTCAGATCGGAGCGGGTCAAGTGCGGAGGTGGTGAAATGTGATCTGGAGAGAAGATAGGAAAGCTGGTCTTCTGTCATGGTGAAGAAACTGGTTATGAAGGATGAGGGCTCAGTAGTTATTGGTGGGGCTGGGGGGGTGAGGACCAAAGATTCCTCTCTGATTTTGATCTTTTGCTTGAAGAATGAAACAAAGTCTTCAGCTGAGAGGAGAGGAGAGGGAGAAGGTGCCGGGGACAGAGGAGGGAATTGAATGTGTTGAATAGCTGTTTAGGATTGGGATACAGGGAGGATATGAGGATATTAGCGATGAGAAGTAGGTTTGTTTTGCAGCAGTGAGTGTGGACTTGGAATTGGTGAGGGACTGTTTATATGCAATGATGTGCTCAGTGGAATCCTCTTCCATCTCTGTTTAGCAATGCTAGAGGTTTGTCTTGGTTATTTAGTTAGGCTTGTGTGCCTGGGTTGCATGTTGATTGTGCTAGTTTTGGTATGCATAAGGGAAGCGGACAAAACTAAAGCTGTAGTTACTGTGGTGTTATATAGAGTGTTATCAGCATCTGCATCAAGATCCAAACCTTGTTGCTCATGTTCTAGTGGGTTATTGTCACCATTGCCTGTACCCAGGAGACTTTAGACTCATATTGCTATGGATTTTATTTCGGATCTTCTAGTTTCACTGAGAATGACAGTTATTTGGGTTATTTGTGATAGATTTTCTAAGATGGTCCACTTGGTATCATTGCCCAATTTACCATCTTCTTCAGAGTTGGTTCCTTTGTTTTT
Source organism: Anomaloglossus baeobatrachus (assembly GCF_048569485.1). Lineage (NCBI taxonomy): Eukaryota > Metazoa > Chordata > Amphibia > Anura > Aromobatidae > Anomaloglossus > Anomaloglossus baeobatrachus. The sequence continues at coordinate 460,803,723 of NC_134356.1, forward strand.
TCAACATGTGGTTCTTTTCCATGGGATTACTGAGACCATTGTGTAGGATAGAGGGGTTCAGTTTGTGTCTAGGTTTTAGAGAGCATTTTGTTCCAAATTGGGAATTGTGTTGTCCTTCTCTTCTGCTTTTGATCCTCAGACCAATGATGAGACTATGAGAACAAATCAGACTTTGGAAACTTATTTGAGATGTTTTGTATCTGCGGATCAGGATGACTGGGTTTCTTTTTGCCATTGGCAGAGTTTGCTCTTAATAATAGGGCTAGCTCTGATACTTTGATGTCTCCTTTTATCTGTAATTTTGGTTTTCATCCCAGGTTCTCTTCCGGCAAGGTTGAGGCTTCAGTCTGTCCTGGAGTTGTGGTCAATCGAATGAAAAAGATTTCTGATCACGTAATGGATAAATTGTTTTTGTCCCAGGAGAATGGTCAAAGGTTTGCCAAGCGGCATAGGACTATTGGTCCCTGGTTTAAAATGCGGGACATGGTTTGGCTTTCATCTAAAAATATTCCAATGAGGGTTTCTTCTCCTAGATTAAAGCCAAGATTTATTGGTCCTTACAAAATTTTGGAAATTATTAATCCATGTTTTCGTTTGGCTCTTCCCGAGTCTTTTAAGATTCATAACGTTTTTCACAAGTCTCTGTTGAAGAGACATGTTGAACCTGTAGTTCCTACTGCTGCACCTCCTGACATTGTGTTGGTAGGGGGGGATCTGGAGTATGAAGTGGAAAAAATTTTGGATTCCCATCTTATTAGAAGGAAGCTTCAGTACCTTGTTAAGTGGAAAGGTTACAGCCAGGAGGACAATTCTTGGATATTTGCTTCAGACATTCATGATGACAGATTGATTTGTGCCTTCCATCATGCCCATCCTGAGGGGCCTGGTGGCTCTAGTGAGGGTTCAGTGACTCCTCCTCAAGGGAGTGTACTGTTGTGAATATCATCAGAGATAGTGCTGTTCCCGGGAGTGTTTCTGGACTCTCTCTGGTGGCTAGTGCTGGTAGTGTGTCTGACTCTGCATCTGTCGCTCAGACAGGTATTTGAGATGATTGCTGTTTCAGGAAGCCTATGGAGTTCAGCCTGGGGGGATATAGAAAGGCAGTCTCTGTCTAACCTTTGCTAGTGAAAATTGTTTCTGCTTCATGTGAACATGTCCTGAATTTTGCCCTCCAGCCTTTAGGCTTTTGCCTTTCTCTTTAGGTTTTTGCTTTGTTTTTTTTTTGTACCTTTTTGGATTCTTCAGGAGTGATTTCTACAGCATTTTATTCATTTCTTTGCATCAGTTTTGTTCCTATGTCATCCTGAGTATGCAGCTATGCCTGATAAGTATTTTGTTCTCTTAGTCTGGGCTTGGTTAAAGGCTGAATTTGCACTGAAGGGCGTCTCTGCTTAATCTATGTCTTTTTCTAAATTAGTGTTTGAGAATATTCCCTTTTGTTTCCTGCAAGTGAATAAGTGCTCTTCTTGCACTCTTTTTGGAGGGTGACTTATTCCCAACAAGAAAGGGAGTTTTTAGTCCCTGTTTAATCAGGAGTTTTGTACTTTTTGTATCTCATGTGTTTTTGTAGTTACGATATTTTCTATTATATTTGCATTTTCTATTTAAATATATTTGCACAAGAGTTCCTGATATAGTGCAATAAAGATCGTATGATCTTTAAAGGAATTTTTGATTATCAGGTGTTGGTATTATTCAGGGTTTTATTTGGCTGCAACCAGTAATCTATTTTATACTTTTGTATCTAGCTAGCAGGCCCTCACTTTGCTTATTTCTATATCTACCATCTGTGTGTTGTTTTTTTCTTACATCACCGTTATTATATGTTGGAGGCTTTGACTTTCCTTTGGGGTTGCTCTAAGGCAAGTCAGGATTCCTCATTCTATCTTTGAGGTTAATTAGTTCACAGGCGGTGACGAGGCATCTAGATTTGTTAGGAACGCTCCACCGCTACTTCTAGTTGTGTTTGTGTAGTCAGTGGATTGCAGCCAGCTAAGTTACCAACTACTCTTGTGTATTAATATTAGCCTTTTTATGGGATTTTTGCTAGATCTTTTGCGGTCTCCTGACCATAACAGGGATTGGGGTAAAGAAGCAGTTATCGGACAGGAGTGCACCAACTCCTCCACCATGCTTGTTAATGGGGCAAAGAATGGGAGAAAGATAGAGGCCACCAAAAGAAAGTGCAGCAGGAGAGGCTGTGTCAGAAGGTATGAGCCAGGTTCCAGTGACGTCAAGGAAGCAGACTTTCTTAGTAATGAAAAGGTCATGGATGTATGGAAGTTTATTGCAGACAGAGCAAGTGTTCCAACATGACACCAATATAATATCCCATTGTTTTTAGTGTGTTTAAGGCAGACCTGGGCAAGGGGCGGCCCGTGGGCCACATCCGGCCCGCCTACTCTCTGTGACCGGCCCGCCTGGCTCAGGGCGTCCTTGCTGGCCGGTCAGTGAGGAGGGCAATCTGACCTGTTGTCTGGAGCTACAGGCTCCGGGGAGGCCCCTGGTCAGATCGCCCTCATCACACTCTGCATGCCGGGCAGGGAACAGAGGACAGATCCTGCAGCGCTGCACAGTGTAGGCAGTGGAACACAGGAATCTCTCCTCTGTTCCCTGCCCGACACTTTTCTCTGTGACACACGTGCGCCCTGATGTTGGCAGTATGGCGCGTGTGTCATTTGAAAAGTTCCCGCCCGGCAGGAGAAGAAGCTGCGAAGCCGGGGCCCGTACGGAGAGAAGCTCCTACAAGAAAAGCAGCGGCGGGGGCCCCTACAACAACAGCAGCGGCGGGGCCCCTACAAGAACAGCAGAGGGGTCCAATACAAGAGAAGAAGCATCTCCGTGGGGGCCCGTACGAAGGTACCTGAGGAGGGAGAGGGGAGTAATAACCTGAGGGAACAATGGGGGGAGGGCGGGTAACTGGTGAGTAATATTTGGGTGTATTGATGTAGTATATGGGAATATAGTTTTACAGGTGTAGTATATAGGGTCTAGTGATGTATACGGGGATGTAGTGATGTATATTACATGTGCAGTATATAGGAGTGTAGTGATGTATATTACATGTGCAGTATATAGGAGTGTAGTGATGTATATTACATGTGCAGTATATAGGAGTGTAGTGATGTATATTACAGGTGCAGTATATAGGAGTGTAGGGATGTATATTACAGCTGCAGTATATAGGAGTGTAGTGATGTATATTACAGGTGCAGTATATAGGAGTGTAGTGATGTATGTTACAGGTGCAGTATATAGGAGTGCCTCCCGCTCCTGACCCCCGCTCATTCATCGATTACTCACTGCACTCAGGACCTGGAAGCCGGAGCATCACGGTGACTGCACTGGGCATAGCACCGCTGAGGACATCACCGCAGGGACAGGTGAGTATTCTGCAAGCACAGTGACCTCCAGCAGGTCATCGGAGTTTCCAATGAACTCTGATGACCCTTCTGCGACACCAACGCTACAGCTTCACGGGTTCATCAGAGTTTATTGGGAACTGTGACGAGTCCCCGAGGTGCTCCGGCTTCCAGGTTTTCAACACACACACACCTGATGCGGTCCCCAGCGCTGTCCCTGCTTCCAGCTGCTCACTGTAGTGAATATTCAGTGAGTATAATTATCGGCGATAAGGAGCAGGAGGCAGCAGAGCCAGAGACAGCAGCGCTGAGGTAAATATAGAAAATCTTTTTATTAATAAGACCCGTGTTTTCTCTGGTACTTGTCACACTGATGTCACACAGATCACATCAGTGTGCGATCTGTGTGACACCCGTGCTGCCGGAGAAAAAAATGGACATGTCTGCGTGTTTGCATGCGGAGCCACGAGGGGTCACACAGTCCGTAAGTTACTGTTTGTTTATGAAGGGATAGTATATATGCTGTATACAGTATTGGGTAAAATTGAGTTAATTATATTAGTCCGGCCCTCTAAAACCATCCCAATTTCTCATGAGGCCCCATGGGAAAATTATTTGCCCACCCCTGGTTTAAGGTGACTTGATGCAAATTCTGGACACTCCTATGTGGTTACTTCTTTCTTGTCTGAATTTGTAGGAAATGGTAAAAATAAGCAAATGATAAATGCTTCTTCTGGAGACACAGGCCATTATTCATTAAGATTGACACTGCATACATCAGTCTTAATGAGGGACACAGGTATTTGATGTGCCAAATTCATTAATGAATTCAGTGTATTTTAGCAATGGTGTGCGCCTTCTCATGCCATGCCAGAAATGTTACTCAAGTCAAGGACTGAGTAATATTTCTGGAGTAAGAAACACCACCCCTATTGTTAAATTTAATGGGCAGGTGTTGTCACACTTTATCCTGACTCTTCCCCAGCTCCAATTATTTTTGGTGGAGCTGTCCAAAATGAGTGTGAAAATGACAAACATTTGTGCAACTAAGCGTTGTGCAAACATTTTGCTACTTTTGTTTTAGAGTACCGTCACACTTTAGCGACGCAGCAGCGATCCCACCTGCGATTTGACCTGGTCAGGATCGCTGCTGCGTCGCTACATGGTCGCTGGTGAGCTGTCAAACAGGCAGATCTCACCAGCGACCAGCCCCCAGCCAGCAGCGACGTGCAAGTGACGCTGCGCTTGCACGGAGCCGGCGTCTGGAAGCTGCGGACACTGGTAACTAAGGTAAACATCAGGTATGGTTACCCGATGTTTACCTTAGTTACCAGCGCACACCGCTTAGCTTAGCGTGTGCAGGGAGCAGGAGCCGGCACTGGCAGCGTGAGAGCTGCAGAGGCTGGTAACGAAGGTAAATATCGGGTAACCACCTTGGTTACCCGATGTTTACCTTGGTTACAGCTTACTGTAGGCTGTCAGATGCCGGCTCCTGCTCCCTGCACATTCAGGATTGTTACTCTCTCGCTGTCACACACAGCGATGTGTGTGCTTAACAGCGGGAGAGCAACAATAAAAAAACGAACCAGGGCTGTGTGTAACGAGCAGCGATCTCACAGCAGGGGCCAGATCGCTGCTCAGTGTCACACACAGCGAGATCGCTAATGAGGTCACTGCTGCGTCACACAAACCGTGACTCAGCCGCGATCTCAGGAGCGATCTCGCTGTGTGTGAAATACCCCTTACTCTAGTTTTCTGGGTTAAACACTTTGATGAATCAAAGCCACAGTCTGAACATCAATGGTAACAATTACCTGGTAATGACAGTCTGTAAACAATATAGCAGGAACTTCTTTGAATGAAACTGCTCAAAAGTCCTCAGCTTTCATGTAGGGTCACCCTACATGAAACCTATTATAAGATACTTACTACAGTAGATGGTATCTCCCTCAAAGATTAAAGAAAATCCCTTCATCAAAATCTCCCCTTTGTTGGAGACAATATGGACGCAAAGGTCATTCTAAAACCTTTGTTCTGGGATTGCAGTAGAATACGATTACTTTGGAAAAAAATGAATCTCTTATTAATGAAGTCATCGGTAACCAAATCTCACTTACCATGTCCCTAGTAATTCTTTCCTTAGGCATTGATAAACTGTTGAAAGACCACCAATATATTGTCTTCCATGTACTAATTACTGCTAATCATTTAATAGCTACATTGTAGAGACATAAAGACACCCCTGTCAAAGATATCATTGAATAAGTAGCAAAGTATTATTATTGTTATTATTATTAATTAATATTATTATTATTATTATAGTGTCATTTATTCCATCGCGCTTTACAAGTGAAAAGGGTATACATAAAAAACAAGTACAATAATCATGACCATTACAAAACAGACTGGTACAGGAAGAGAGAGGACCCTGCCTGCCAAAGTTCACAGTAAAGAGGGGATGGGTGAGGGTACAGTAGGTAGAGGCAGAGTGGTGTAGTGGATTGAGGGTAATTGTAGGTTTTAGGCTTGTTGGAAGAGGTGGGTAAACAGATTCCTTTTGAAGCTTTCCATAGTACACGAGAGTCTAATATGTTACATAGTTAGGTAGGTTGAAAAAAGACCTAGGTCCATCTAGTTCAACCTTCCTCCACTAATTCTTCATTTTGTCCCTAAGTCACTTATAACCAACAATGTTGTGTGTACCGAGGAAATCATCCAGCCATTTTTTAAAAGCTGTTATAGTATCTGCCATTACTACCTCTTGTGGTAGTGTATTCCACAGTCTGACTGCTCTAACTGTAAAAAAACCCCTTTCCTAATTAGCTGCTTGAATCGCCTTTCTTCCACTCACAGTGAGTGCCCCTGGTTCTTAGTGTTGTCTTTGGAAGAAATAAGTCATATGCCAGTCCTTTACCACACATGTATTTATACATATAAATGAGATCTCCTCTGAGACGTCTTTTTTCTAAGCTAAACATATCTAACTTTTTCAACCTGTCATCATATGGGAGGCCTTCCATTCCTTGTAGTAGTCTAGTTAACCGCCTATGAACTGACTCTAACTTCTGAATATCCTTTTTAAAATGTGAAGCCCAAAACTGGACCCCATATTCCAGATGTGGCCTTACAACTGATTTATAGAGGGGTAACAATATATTGTGATCTTGGGATCTAATCTCTCTTTTTTTATACACCCTAAAATCTTGCTTGCTTTAGCAGCTGCTGCTTCACATTGAGTGCTGCTGCTCAGCTTATTTGTAATGAGAATACCCAAGTCCTTCTCCTGTTCTGCAGTCCCGAGTTTACTTCCATTTAATGTATACGCAGTTATAGGATTACTCCGTCCTAGGTGCATTACTTTACATTTATCAACATTAAATCTCATTTGCCAAGTATCTGCCCATTCTGACATCTTATCCAGAACTTTTTGTAATATTGTACTATCAAGGTCAGTTTTTAATATCCTACATAGTTTGGTGTCATCAGCGAAGACTGACACTATACTATCAATCCCATCCACAAGGTCATTAATATAGGAATTAAAAAGAATCGGTCCTAGCAAAGATCCCTGCGGCACCCCACTGCTGACTATAGCCCATTTAGAGAATGTACCATTTATGACTACTCTTTGTTTCCAATCTTTTACCCAATTCCTTACCCAGTTGCATATAGTTTCCCTAAGTCCTTGCTTCTGGAGCTTTAGTATAAGGCTATTATGTAGTACAGTATCAAATGCCTTTGCAAAGTCCAAATAAATCACATCAGCTGCATTACCAATATCCAGAATGCTCTTACCTTCTTATAGAACCCCAACAGGTTGGTTAGACACGACTTATCTTTCATGAATCCATGCTGTCTGTCAGTTATTTTATTACATTATTTTCTGCAACATATTTTTGCATGTCATCCCTTAAAATGCCCTCAAAAACTTTGCATAGTACTGATGTCAGGCTTACTGAACAGTAGTTGCCTGGATCCACCCTCTTACCTTTCTTAAATATCGGTACCACATCAGCAATCCTCCAATCCTGATTCACCAACCCTGTTTCAAGCGAGTCTAAAAAGATCAGATACAGCGGTATGTCGATTACGGAGCTCAATTCCCTCAATATTCATGGATGAATGCCATCTGGCCCGGGGGATTTGTCAATGTTTAATTTACTCAGACGCATGCGTACTTCTTCTTGTGTTAAATTAATTATATTGGGTGGTGAATTTTGATTTTTCATTTTTTAAATGATCCCTGGAACAGTCTGTTACTTGGTGAACACTGATGAGAAGTGCTTGTTTAATATCTCAGTCTTTTGTTTGTCCTCTATAACTAACTTATTATATTTTAAGGGGCCGATACTATCTTTTTTTTTCTTTTTTGCATTAATGTATTTATAAAAGATTTTGGGATTTATTTTAAAGTCTTTGGCAATTTTTGTATCAGTAGCTAATTTTGCTTGCTTGATTTCTTTTTTTGCATTTCCTATTGATATCTTTATACTCCTGAAATGCTATTTCTTTATTCTCAACCTTTAAGATTTTAAACACCCTTTGTTTTTGTTTTATTATACTTTGTACAGTCTTATTTATCCATAGTGGTTTATTTTTATTCCTGGACATTTTATTACCTGAGGGTATATGTTTTTTACATTACTCTAGTAGTATATCCTTAAAGTTAGCCAATTTATGTTCGGTTTAACCAGTTACCATTACATTATCCCAATCTACACATTTAAGCTCTTCCTTTAATTTGTTGAAATCAGCTTTCCTAAAATTCCAGGTTTTAGCATTCCGCTTTTAAATGTTCTATTGAATATTATGTTGAAGCTTACCATATTATGATCACTGGAGCCCAAGTGCTCCCAGACCTGTAGATCTGAAATTGTATCTGGTCTATTTGACAGGACCAGATCTAGCAAATTATATCCTCTGGTCGGTTCATCTACTAGTAGGGGTAAAGCGTTCCAGAGTATGGAGAAGCCACAGAAGAAATCTTTATGTGATTGTGGGAAGAGGAAATAAGAGAAGGGTAGAGAAGGAGATCTTTTGAGGAATTGAGGTTGTGTGAAGGTAGGTACCAGGAGACTAGGTCACAGATGTATAGTGGAGACAGGTTGTGGATGGCTTTGTATGTCATGATTACTGTTTTGAACTGGAGTCTTTGGACAATGGGAAGCCAGTGAAGGGATTGGTAGAGTGGCGAGGCCAGGGAATAATGAGGGGAGAGGCAGCAAAGTTTAGGATAGATTGGAGGGGTACAATAGTGTTAGAAGGGAGGCCACAGAGTAGGATGTGGGAAATGATGAGGGCATCCCCTAGTGGTTTTTGGTTAATTGGTTGATTCTTGGTTAAGGAATGCATGAATCCGGTAGATATTTTTGAGTTGTAGTTGGCAGGAGATGAAGAGGGTTTGGATGTGTGGCTTGAAGGATAGAGCAGAGTCAATGGATAACATACATGAGAATAACCATGTTTTAAAAATGGCAATATTTTAAAATATGAGAAAGCTTGGTCTCTTAGAAACAAGAAAATTGCAATTCCTTTGTCTTAACTAGTTTACATTAGGCATTTATCTGTCAGTCTCTTTTCTCAAACAGCAGGTTGATCAATTTAGTAGATCTTAATCACACTCATATTCAAATTCAATTGAAACTTAGTTTACTGTGTATTCATACAGTCCTTTTTTCATTTGTTTTTTATTTCTCCTTTGTCTTATTTATCCCTTCTCTACCAATACCCTTCAACTTTAACAGCATTTTGATTTTAGTTAAGATTTCTTCCCTCATTTTTCCCTTGCATTCATCTCCCCTCTTCCCCCCTTTAAGCAGCTAATAGATATTTTATTAATTGCATGTTATAATTTCAATTCAATAAAAATTACTATTAAAGTAAAAAGAAGTCTTTAGGAACAACCTCGAGCAATGAACACACTTAATCTGAGACTTCCAGTATAATAACTAACAGTCTTTCTGACCATTACTATTAGTCTAGTTATTTTATTTTATTCCAAATAAAGGATTTTTTGGGATGTTTGTGTTTATTTTCTTTCACTTACAGATTAATGATGAGAGGTGTCTCAGAGATGCCTGCCATAATTAATCTAGGACTTAGTGGCAGCTATGGGCTGCCATTAACTCCTTATTACCCCGATTGCCACTGCACCAGGGTAATCGCTGTTTATGTAAATTATTTATTTTACTGTACAATATTGACCCGCCCACCGGTGGCTGTGATTGGTTGAAGTCAGACAGCTGTCACTCAGCTTGGGGGCGGTCTGACTGCAACCAATCACATGGATAAGCAGTGAATATGTAATGAAGCTAATGAGCGGGTACAGTAAATAGGGAAGGGAAGAAGAATGAGAAGCAGCTGGAGTAGTGTGACAGCCACTCCGCACCGTGATTGAGGTGTATGAAACGGAGAGAGACAGAGAGAGAGAAAATAAGTGGAGTAATACTATGACATCCTCATTCCCAGAAATCATATGTGAGTCATAAATGCATGCAGGATTATTCTTCAGGCTCTCCCCTTTCACTTTCATCACTTACCCATCCATTTCAGCCTTTTCCTCAAGCCCCCAGACCTCTTTGTTGGGTCCAGCAGAAAATTACTTGCATTTCCCATTGACTTGCATTGTACTCGCTTTTCATAAGGAATACACGAATATTACAAAGTACTCGTTGCGAGTATAGCGATTACAATATTACAGCACTCGCTCATCTCTATTAATTGCTACTAAATGCTTTAGTCATTTTTATATAATAATTAGAAAAAATCCAATAATTGATTTACAGTAGTAGGTAAGAACAGACAATAGTGGTGCTAATGTATTCAAAAATATAAATGTCTAGAATGAATTATTTTTTTATTAATTGAGGAGTTAATCAATTCTATCTGAATTATAATTATGTTCTTGAGGTTTTCCTTATACAATGTTTTGAATATGCATAGCAAAGCAATGCCTTTGGAGTTAGCTACCGTACTATAAATAATAAAGACTGAAAGCAATAAGGGTTAAAAGTCCATTTTAAGAAGCATAGGACAACAATCATGAAAAAATGTAAAACAGGAACTAAAGTGTAAAAAAAAAATTATGTAGTTAATGTGCAAAATTGCTGTCTGTTCAGTTTACCCATTCATGAAGATGACATCAATCAAACATATTATGTCTTACATCATTGTGGAGATTGATGTTATATGTAAGGCTTCTCTGCTTTTGGAGGCTGGAAACTGCAGCCAAATGTTTAATTTAGTAATGAGCCTCTACTGCATGACTGTGGCACCCTGATGCTTCAGTCGCCACAGGGTACTCCACCTCAACAGAGGTGCAGCATTCATCCCGGGTAAGGAGGAGATCATTGCCAGTAAACAACCACAATCCACCACCATACAGTTAGTTGCCCTCTCACCGGGACTGGGCTAGGGTAGAGACTTGGGAGGTTACCATCACTAATGTAGTGGACCCTCTGCTCACTAGTTCAAAAACTCAGGGAGGATGAGCTTGACACAGGGGAGCAAGGTGATACACACACACACACACACACACACACACACACACAATCAGTTAGTCAGCAACCAGGAAACAAGTTAGACGCAGGAGGACATGTTCGCTGAGGGGAGATCTGCGCCATAGCTCCCTCAGGTCCGAGCGCAGAATACAGGGTGCGGAACCCTAGGCTGGTGGGCACTGCAAGTCCTGCCAGCCTAATCCACCAGGCAGAGGATTTCAAGTCTTCTGACCCACACACAGGTCCTGGGGCACAGCAGCATATAGAGCCAGGAGTCGTGACCATAGGGTGGCCCCATCTACGGACTCGCGCTGCTTGCTATACAGGACAGGAAAGAAACCATTACATTACCAGGACTCTGGTCCCAGTGTAGCTTCAAGCCGCAGGGACTCCCACAACATGGCGCAGGGAGGAAGGACTTTCTGAAAGAAACACCGCTTCTGACCTCCGAACTATCTGGGATCAGCTTGAGCCCATGACAGCGGAGTCCGACAATCCAAAGGGTGACACCTCAGTGAGTAATGAACTTAAACTGCAACCACTGTGTCATCTAAGGCTACATGCGCATGCTGCGTTTTTTGCTGCGTTTTTGCTGCATTTTTGGCTGCAGTTTTGTTGTCACAACTTTCTGACATCTGACTTCCCAGCAAAGTTTATGAGAAGTCACATTTGCTATGTGCACATTGCAGTTTATTTGTCAGCGTTTTATTTGTCAAAAGTTTGTGACAAAAAAATGCAGCATGTTCATTCTTCCTGCGTTTTTGTCAACATTTGTCACAAAAACGCAGCAAAAATGAATGTTGTGAAAAACGGACCAAAAACGCACCGAAAACGCAGCAAAAACGCACCTACAATTTCAAGCATTTTTTGTGACATTTCCAGGCTCTCTCTGACAAGGTGCAGTTTTGGCTGCATTTTGGCTACAGTTTTGGCTGCAGTTTTGGCTTCAGTTTGTCAACACAAAAAGATGCAGCGTGCGCATGTAGCCTTATCCTTCCCGCGCCCCGTGCTCCTTAATTAGAGTGGACTACTACTTCCCACCTCCTCCTTAGGGTCTAAGCTCTGCCTGTGGAGATCTATACTATCTGAGCTGCATTATCATCCGCCCCAGAGAAGACCTGCCGCAGAGGCGGCTAATACCTGGCCGCACACCACAGGTGGCGTCACAAATAACTACTCCCATCATCCCCATCTCCCCTTTCAATTAACACTGACGGAGTCACGGAACCAGGCCGCTGTGACATCCCTATTTCTACACCGGCCCGATAATGAGTAACCCCCAAGGCCACGTGGGCAAATTATGACTATTACAGAATCTAGAGATTTTTCTGCCAAAACCAGGAGTGGAACAATCAAAGGAAAAGAAACACGTCTCCACTTCTACATTGTTTACCCACTTCTGATTTAGGCATGCAAATACTAAGGTAAAATCCTAACCAAATATTAAATGTATGAACATGGCTAATACTGTGTTAATTAGAGTTGAGCGCGGTTCGCGGTTCTCCAGTTCGCGGTTCGAGTGATTTTGGGGGCTGTTCTAGATCGAACTAGAACTCGAGCTTTTTGCTAAAGCTCGATAGTTCTAGTTACGTTCGAGAACGGTTCTAGCAGCAAAAAGCCAAGCTAATTACTAGCTGGCTTTCCGCTGTAATAGTGTAAGTCACTCTGTGACTGACACTATTATGAAATTTCAGCGTATAGTGTGCGGGAACAGCACGTTCAGATCACTGCTGCTGGGATAATGGTAATCGCCATTTTTTTTTTTCTGTTCTTCCTTCCCTCCCTAAGCGCACGTGTAGTGGGGCGGGCCAGCATGTCAGCCAATCCCAGACACACACACAGCTAAGTGGACTTTTAGCCAGAGAAGCAATGGCATGTGTGATAGGATGTCCATGTCACATGTCCCTGCATTATAAAAATGGAAATCTGCCCGTCCGGACGCCATTATCTCTTCTGCGTCTGGGTGTCAGTCACCGCTGGCGTAGCTCCTGTCTCTGATACTGCTGTGTACACTCTACACACAGCGCTATACTGAATAGGGATAGAAGTTTCTATTAGCCCTTGCAAGGGCTAATAACAGCAGGCTCAGAGCCATAGGTGACAGTCAGATCCGTGTAAACAGATTTTAACAGCTACAGAAGATAACAGCGTCTGTGTAGCTAAGCTCAGGGACTTCCTCGCTGCATTTCCCCATTAGGAGTTATAGAAAGTGAGGCTTCCTTTCCTGTACACTGACCCACAACCCGGCCACTGTACCCTCCTGCCCTTTGCACACTCAAACTCATTGTTACTAAGCCATTATACTAGCAAACACTGAGTAAACTTAGTGGCATCCTAAAAGTGGCTGTTTGACTTCCATTATTGTCCCACTGGTGCAAAGCTATGTGCAGCATCACTGCATTGCACACTCAAGCTCATTGTTACTAAGCCATTATACTAGCAAACACTGAGTAAACTTAGTGGCATCCTAAAAGTGGCTGTTGGACTTCCATTATTGTCCCACTGGTGCAAAGCTATTTGCAGCACCTCTGCATTGCAGACTCAAACTCATTGTTACTAAGCCATTATACTAGCAAACACTGATTAAACTTAGTGGCATCCTAAAAGTGGCTGTTGGACTTCCATTATTGTCCCACTGGTGCAAAGCTATTTGCAGCACCACTGCATTGCACACTCAAACTCATTGTTACTAAGCCATTTTACTAGCAAACACTGAGTAAACTTAGTGGCATCCTAAAAGTGGCTGTTGGACTTCCATTATTGTCCCACTGGTGCAAAGCTATTTGCAGCACCACTGCATTGCACACACAAGCTCATTGTTACTAAGCCATTATACTAGCAAACACTGAGTAAACTTAGTGGCATCCTAAAAGTGGCTGTTGGACTTCCATTAGTGTCCCACTGGTGCAAAGCTATTTGCAGCACCACTGCATTGCACACTCAAACTCATTGTTACTAAGCCAATATACTAGCAAACACTGAGTAAACTTAGTGGCATCCTAAAAGTGGCTGTTGGACTTCCATTAGTGTCCCACTGGTGCAAAGCTATTTGCAGCACCACTGCAATGCACACTCAAACTCATTGTTACTAAGCCATTCTAATAGCAAACTATGCTGCGAGTTTAAGGGCCGTAGTTGCATTGTCAGGATTAGTTATTGTTGTTTATTCTGCTGTTAATAAAGATAGACCACCGCTGCAATCTACACCACCTCTCAATTTTTACTACCACATTTTAAGTGCACAATCTTGTCGCAATCAAAATGAGTGGCAAAATGACAGATGCTGGTGGAAAGGGGAAGAAGCATTTTGGAAAAGGAAAAAAAGGGTTTGTACGTGGGGAAGGTGGCAAAGCTCCATTAACATCTGCTGAAGATAGACGATCTTCAAGGAAAAGTAAGATGTCTACTACTTACCGTGGACAATCCGATGCGCTCCCTTTTTTATGGACACAAACAACTGGAACAAAGGTAGATGATGGCCAAAAAAAGAAAATTCTTGAATGGATCTCAAGTGGTCCAACAAGTGCCCTCTCCGCCACCTCAACTACCGCATCCAAAAAACACCAGTCCTTTGAGTTGTCATCCCAATCACACTTGCTTTCTCCCAGCTCTGAAGTCTCCATCCGCCCTGCACAGTATGGTGGAACTGAGATGGCTGAGTCTGCAGAGCTGTTCAGTCACACTATAGCCTAGTGTCACGAACCACCGGGGGGGTCACTCAGAAATCCCCCGCGCTGGCTACCAGTACGTCACAATCGGGGGGTAACAAGTGGGGGGTCACCCCTCCTTTATACCTCCCGACCGACAGACAGAGCACGTGATGCGCTCTCTAGCGCCCCTCTTATAGTCAGGCCAATTATGGAATTGCCCGACGATAAGCAAGGAGGCCGCTATACTACTTATGCCGATTATTGAAGGGTCCCCGGTGAGAGTAGGGTATATATTCCCCCGACCTCCGCGGGCGGAATATATAAAACCTCCCCGAATCTCACTGGCCTCCCCACAATAATCCTTGGCACAAACTCGCTGCCACCAACCGATTTACGGTAACTATTAGCCGAACACACAGACGTGGGATTCAAGATCGAGATAACAGAGCAGCCCAAGATTAATTATATAATTTAATCAGCCTAAAGCACACTAGAAACTACAATATATACAATAGGGAATCTACAGAATATACATATGTCAGAGTACAGTTACAAGCAAAGCATGGGTTACAAACAGGCATACACAGTTCCAGCAGTTACCTTGTGCGTCTGGCCACAGGGGGGCGCTGTAGGCCAGGTTTCTAGGATCCTTCCCACAGATGTTTCCTACACGTGACCCCCAGCGAAAGAACGCTGGAAAATGGCCGAAGTAGGGTTATCAACCTGGGCAAATCCAGGTCCCCTCCTACCTTCGTGACCTCAGAGGGAGCACTGCTCCACCCCTGGCTTGAGTTATGGACAATATCCCAACATGGAATATGGGCCATAACTTTGCCTGGGAGCGTCGTAGGCGGACGCCAACGCTCTCATTGTGACAGCTATGAATTTAGCTACAGAACGAGAGGACTCATGACTTGCCTACTAGTTCCCCATTGGCTGATATCACGCCTGGGGTATTTCCCCAGGTCCTGCTCCCATAAAAAGGGTGTGCCAGCATCGTCCGCATGCGGAGACACCATTTTTATGGTTGCCATATTTATCGGAAATATGGCTTGCGAGATATGAACCATTTTTTACTGGAGTCGTTCTGTCTGGATACTTCCATAGCCTTGCTAATTAGATAGCAGCCCCTACTACAGGGTCACGGCAGGGAGTCATCCTGTGTCCATTGTTCCCACATCACCTAATCTCCATATCACAGGAGATGGCCATGGGATGTGACACCTTCACAGATGCTGGACATCTGAGAACAAGAAGGGAGGGGGCACTGCCATGGAGTGATGAGAGCGATTATGACTGGAAGTCATAATTCATCTTCATATCCCAGGGTTTGCCTCACACCTCCCCCCTTTTGAGGGCGCTAGGGGGCAGCACACTCCGGTGTTCCCCCGTGCGCCCGTCCGCGACCTCTCCTTGTCGGGACAGCCCGTCTGCGTTACCGTGGTCCCGGCCCCTTTTGTGGCGAATGGTGAAGTTGTATTGCTGGAGCGCAAGGCTCCATCGCAACAATCGCCCATTCGTCCCAGAGACGGTGTGCAACCAGCTGAGGGGATTGTGGTCCGTCTCCACGATGAAGTGGCGCCCGTATAGATAGGGTTGCAGACGCTGCAGGGCCCACACTATGGCCAGGCACTCCTTTTCCATCGTGGAATAGGCCACTTCCCGTGGTAACAGCTTCCTGCTCAGGTACAAGACTGGGTGCTCTTGGCTCGCAGAGTCCACCTGGCTGAGCACCGCACCGAGGCCGAAGTCACTGGCGTCGGTCTGTACTACAAACGGCCGCGTGAAGTCGGCTGCCTGTAGCACGGGCGGGCTGGACAGGGCGTCCTTTAGGGCCCGGAAGGCTGTCTCGCAGTCCATTGTCCAATCGACTGCAGAGGGCAGCTTCTTCTTGGTGAGGTCCGTCAAGGGCTTTGCCAGGCTACTATAGCATGGAACAAACCTCCTATAGTACCCAGCGGTCCCCAAGAAGGACATCACCTGCTTCTTGGTCCTGGGGGGGCCAGGATGCGATGGCTTCCACTTTCTCAGGCTCGGGCTTCAGTGTTCTCCCTCCTACCCGGTGACCGAGGTACTGGACCTCGCTCATGGCCAGCTGACACTTTCCCGGCTTGATGGTCAAACCTGCCTGGTGGATCCGCCTGAGCACCTGTGCTAGATGCTCTAGGTGATCTTCGCAGGTGGGACTGAAGACGGCAATGTCATCCAGGTACGCGGCCGCGTACCATTCAAGTCCCTTGAGCAGGGTGTTGACCATCCGCTGGAAGGTGGCAGGGGCATTCCTCATCCCGAATGGCATCACCGTGGACTCGTACAGTCCAAATGGGGTAATAAAGGCAGAGCGTTCCCTGGCCTTGCGAGTCAGGGGGATCTGCCAATATCCCCGGCTCAGGTCCATGATGGTCAGGTACTGAGCCCCGGCCAACTGATCGAGCAGGTCATCGATGCGTGGCATTGGGTACGCATCGGCGACCGTGACAGCATTGAGCCCCCTGTAGTCCACGCAGAACCGAGTGGTTCTGTCCTTCTTAGGGACGAGGACTACAGGCGAGGCCCAAGCGCTGTTGGATGCCTGGATCACCCCCAGCTTCAGCATCTCGTCAATCTCCTGGCGCATGTGTTGCTGCACCTCCAGGGAGACCCGATATGCTGAACGCCGGATCGGGGGATGATCCCCAGTGTCCACGTGATGGACAGCCAAGTCAGTCCTTCCGGGCTGGTTGGTAAACAACCCCCGGAAGGGGTGTAGGGTGGCCCACAGCTGGGACCGTTGGTCCTCCAAGAGCTGGTGGCCAACCTCCACATCCTCAATGGATCCGCCTGCCCTAACCTGGGCTAGCATATCCAAGAGGGTTTCCGCTTCTCCCTCCTCGGGCAGGTTGCACACGGGGAGCGCACATGCCTCCCGCTCATGATGTGCCTTCATCATGTTCACATGGAAGGGCTTCCGCCTTCCACGGGCAGGGTCCAGGGTGACCAGGTACGTCACAGGGTTGAGCTGCTGGTACACGAGGTATGGGCCTTCCCAGGCTGCCTGAAGCTTGTCCTGTGGTACGGGGACCAGTACCCACACCTTTTGACCCACTTGGTAGGTCCTCTCACAAGCGTTCTGGTCGTACCAACGCTTCTGATCGGCCTGGGCTTGAGCCATATTGTCGTGTACCAGTTGCGTCAAGGCCTGCATTTTGTCCCGGAAGCGCATGACATACTCGATAACCGACACTCCAGGGGTGGCCAAATCCCCTTCCCAAGCCTCTTTCACCAGAGCCAGGGGGCCCCGCACACGTCGCCCGTACAGGAGCTCAAACGGTGAGAATCCTGTTGAGGCCTGTGGAACCTCCCGGTAAGCAAATAACAGGTGTGGGAGATACCGCTCCCAGTCACGCCCATGGGAGTCGACCAACATCTTAAGCATCTGCTTTAAGGTGCCATTAAACCGCTCGCACAGGCCATTAGTCTGTGGATGGTACGGGCTGGCCACCAGATGTCGCACCTGGACTTGCTTACAGAGGGCCTCCATCAGCTGGGACATGAATTGGGTCCCCCGGTCCGTGAGCATTTCCTGGGGAAAACCCACTCTGAAGAAAATCTCCAGCAATGCGGTGGCCACCTTGTCAGCCCGAATGGACGACAAGGCCACTGCTTCTGGGTACCGGGTGGCATAGTCCACTACCGTCAGTATGAAGCGTTTCCCGGAGCTGCTGGGGATGGCCAGCGGGCCGACCAGATCCACAGCCACCCTCCTGAAAGGCTCATCGATGATTGGCAGAGATACTAGTGGGGCTTTGGGGCGTGGCCCCGCCTTCCCCACTCTCTGACAGGTTTCACACGAACGGCAGTAGGCAGCCACATCGGCCCCCATTTTTGGCCAGTAGAAATGCTGGTTTAACCTGGCCTTGGTCTTAGCGATCCCTAGGTGTCCGGCCATCGGAATCTCATGTGCGATCCGCAACAACTCCGTCCGGAACGGATAGGGTACCACCAACTGTCGGTCCCTGGGCCACGCCTCCGGTGAACCCTGCTGGACCGTGGCCCGGTACAGCCGTCCTTGGTCCCAGACCACTCGCTCCGGGTCCGAGTCCGAGGGAGGCTGTGCCGCCTGCTCCTTAAGAGCTTTCAGGCTGTCGTCAGCTTCTAACGCTGCCTGAAACCCCTGACTAGATGTGGCCAGAATAGACGAGACTGTCACATCTTCGGTCAGTACCCCGGGACCTGTGTCCTGGCCTCCACCTGACTCGGCTGCCACTTGGTCAGAAGGGGAAGAGCTATCGGACCTCCGGGAGGCCCCTTGGCTTCCAGCACTCCCACTGCGGGTGACAGCGGCCACAGCCGCTGCGACCGTGGGTCGTGCCTGCTCCTCCTCCGTTCCTGACCAAGTCGCCGGTTCAGGCAGACCTACCTGGCTTCCTGACACCCCGGTTGTGGGGGAACCATGCACCGAGATCTTACCTGGGAGCACTTCCGCTCCTGGACCGGCCCCAATCTCACCTGCCTGTTCCCCTCCTGCAGCAACAGAACCCCGCTGTGAAATCTCTGGGGACCCCACATTTGCTGTGGTAGCCCCCACCCCACACACTGGTCCTCCCCCTGCAGCACCCTGCTCTCTGCTTATCCCTGCAGAGGGCAACAGATCCCAGCTCACAGGCTGATTACTTGTAGAGGCATTGTCACACCTTTCTCTGACCCCCTCCCCTGTCACAGCTGCAGCTGATTGTGTGTCTATGCAAGCAGAAAAATCAGAGTTCACTCCCTCCTCCCTTACATCATTCATAGATAACACATTAACATTGTTAGGAGTCATGTCAGTACGGGCTGAAGGTTCAGCCCTTGGGGGGGGCCCAAACTGGGAGGTTATCTGCCCCAAATCTGTCCCAAGTAGCACGTTTGCAGGGATCCGATCAGTTACCCCCACCTCCCTCACCCCTCGCCCTGCGCCCCAGTCCACATAAATGTCAGCAACAGGCAGCGCCGGGTCAATGCCTCCAATCCCGGAGACAGCGAGGGTTTTTCCCGGGATCAAGTCTTGGGGGGACACCATGTCAGGCCGCACCAGAGTCACCTCCGAGGCGCTGTCTCGCAGTCCTATGGTCACAGACCGGCCGACGGTGACAGGTTGGAAGCTGTCCAGGGACCTACCACCACCCCCACCCACACAATACACCTTGGGCGGCCCTTGGGACGGAGCCGGGGCCTTGGGACGCTGAGGGCACATGGCCTTGAAGTGTCCAGGTAGGTTGCACTGGTGGCACCGTCTTGGTTCTGCCACGGGCCTGGAGAGGGGAGTTGAGGGGGACACCCCCTGCAGTCTAGGGGCAGGTGGGGCAGTCGTAGAATTCATCTTACCCCCTCTCCAGGTGCTGCTGGTGGCTGCTCTCCTGGCCTCAGGAGCCCGATTGTTGGTGTAGTCATCGGCCAGGGCAGCTGTAGCCGTGGACCCCTTTGGCTTCTGGTCTCGGATGAACTGGCGGAGATCCTCAGGGCAGTTCCACAAGAGTTGCTCCGTGATGAACAAGTCCAGGATCTCCGGTCCGGTGGAAAGCTGCAGGCCTTGGGTCCAATGGTCGGCAGCTCGGGCAAGTGCCCGCCGGTGGTCAGCCCAGGAGTCCTTTGGTCCCTTTTGCAGGGTCCGGAACTTCTTGCGGTAGGACTCCGGAGTGAGGTTGTACTGTTGGATCAGGGCCCGCTTGATGGTGTCGTAGCCCTGATCTGCCTCAGCAGGCAAGTCCCCAAGGATATCCAGGGCCTTACCCCTTAGACGGGGGGTCAGGTATTTGGCCCACTGATCCTTGTCCAGATGGTGCTGCAAGCAAGTCCGTTCAAAAGCAGTCAGGAAAGAGTCCAAGTCTCCATCCTTCTCCAGCACTGGGAAGTCCTCAACACGGACCTTTGGAAGTTTGGTGTCTTGAAGGTCACGTGTGGCTGATGAGGGCCGGAGCTGAGCTAGCTGCAGCTGGTGGTCACGGTCTGCCTGTTGCCGTCGCTCTTCACGTGCTGCTTGCCGCTCCGCAGCCTCACGCGCTGCTTGCCGCTCCGCAGCCTCAGCGTCACGCGCCGCCTGCCGCTCTGCCCTGCGCTCTGCCAGGAGTTCCTTGTAGCCCTCCTGGTCTCCAGCCTGGAGAAGGGCCATAGCCATTTGAAGAAGGCTATCCGAGCCTCCCAGGCTCGGTGGAATGGCACGTGGTGATCTGCGGCCCGCTGCGGCGCCTGGTGATTCACTGTCCATTGCAGAGCGGAGGGCTGGCATCTGGCTCGTTGAGGACCCTTGGGCGAGCTCCTCCTCATTTTGTCCAGCAGTGCCAGGTTGTGCGATGTCCTCTGCAGAGCTGTTCTCTGGCGTCGGGCTCTTGGAGGGCTCGTGGACAACCTCCTCATCGTCTCTGGCCTGAGCATCGGCCATTCCTTTGGCTTTGCTCCTGGTGCTCTCAGCCATTCTTGCAGACTTTGGTCACTGACACAGAACTGACACCTGATGCCTCCACACACCTTACAGTATCTGCACTCTGACACTCTAGTGTTGAGCTAGTCTGAAGACCCCAGCAGCCACAGCTGCTGCAGGCAGTCTTTAGTGTCTGGGAGTATGGGTCTCACACTCACACACACTATTATCTCGATCCCACCGTTGCCACCAATATGTCACGAACCACCGGGGGGGTCACTCAGAAATCCCCCGCGCTGGCTACCAGTACGTCACAATCGGGGGGTAACAAGTGGGGGGTCACCCCTCCTTTATACCTCCCGACCGACAGACAGAGCACGTGATGCGCTCTCTAGCGCCCCTCTTATAGTCAGGCCAATTATGGAATTGCCCGACGATAAGCAAGGAGGCCGCTATACTACTTATGCCGATTATTGAAGGGTCCCCGGTGAGAGTAGGGTATATATTCCCCCGACCTCCGCGGGCGGAATATATAAAACCTCCCCGAATCTCACTGGCCTCCCCACAATAATCCTTGGCACAAACTCGCTGCCACCAACCGATTTACGGTAACTATTAGCCGAACACACAGACGTGGGATTCAAGATCGAGATAACAGAGCAGCCCAAGATTAATTATATAATTTAATCAGCCTAAAGCACACTAGAAACTACAATATATACAATAGGGAATCTACAGAATATACATATGTCAGAGTACAGTTACAAGCAAAGCATGGGTTACAAACAGGCATACACAGTTCCAGCAGTTACCTTGTGCGTCTGGCCACAGGGGGGCGCTGTAGGCCAGGTTTCTAGGATCCTTCCCACAGATGTTTCCTACACGTGACCCCCAGCGAAAGAACGCTGGAAAATGGCCGAAGTAGGGTTATCAACCTGGGCAAATCCAGGTCCCCTCCTACCTTCGTGACCTCAGAGGGAGCACTGCTCCACCCCTGGCTTGAGTTATGGACAATATCCCAACATGGAATATGGGCCATAACTTTGCCTGGGAGCGTCGTAGGCGGACGCCAACGCTCTCATTGTGACAGCTATGAATTTAGCTACAGAACGAGAGGACTCATGACTTGCCTACTAGTTCCCCATTGGCTGATATCACGCCTGGGGTATTTCCCCAGGTCCTGCTCCCATAAAAAGGGTGTGCCAGCATCGTCCGCATGCGGAGACACCATTTTTATGGTTGCCATATTTATCGGAAATATGGCTTGCGAGATATGAACCATTTTTTACTGGAGTCGTTCTGTCTGGATACTTCCATAGCCTTGCTAATTAGATAGCAGCCCCTACTACAGGGTCACGGCAGGGAGTCATCCTGTGTCCATTGTTCCCACATCACCTAATCTCCATATCACAGGAGATGGCCATGGGATGTGACACCTTCACAGATGCTGGACATCTGAGAACAAGAAGGGAGGGGGCACTGCCATGGAGTGATGAGAGCGATTATGACTGGAAGTCATAATTCATCTTCATATCCCAGGGTTTGCCTCACACCTAGGAATCACAGGTGTGCTCCCAAGCTGAGTTAGTACAGACCAGGAAATGGTCTGCAGTGATGCCCAGAACCTTTGTGACTCTGATTCAGGCCGTGAGGACCAAGTTTCTGAGCATAATGTTGACCCTTATTCACAAACTGTAACACCTGTTGTTATAGACAATGAGGAACATACTGATGATGATGAGACGGAGATACCAGATTGGGATCACAACTTAAATATTCGGTCAGGGCAAGAAGAGGCTCGGTCTGAGGGTGAGGGGAGTGCAAACACAACAATTGATGAGGAAGTTCTAGATCCCATCTACTGTCAACCCACAGTCAGGCACTCGAGGAGGTCAACAGAAGTGGTGGAGGAGGATGCAACTGACGACGAAGTTACCTTGCGCCTTTCTGGACAGAGTTGGAGTACTGGTAGCACGTCTACAACTGCATCCTCAGCCACCACTGTGCCTCTGAGCACTAGTCGGGGTGGATCAGCAGGTCACATGCCCTCTAAGCCTTGCCTAGCCTGGTCCTTTTTGACATAGCAAAAGATCGCCCAAATTATGTGATCTGTAAAATTTGTCATGATTCTGTTAGTAGAGGGCAAAACCTCAGCAGTTTGACAACTTCTTCCATGAATCGTCACAGGAATAAATATCATATGTCCCAGTGGGAAGCTCACCGTGCTGCAATGCAGCCTAGCGGAGCGAACCATTCACCGCCTGCCCCTTCCAGTGCATTCGCGCGCTCTTCATCTTCTAGGACTGTGGGGACAGCTGTCACACCTGGTTTTCCACGCACAACTTCCACCACTGTAACCGCAACAGGCAGTTTGATTGGTAGGTCGTCAGTTTGTTTGGAAGGGGAAACAAGTGCGTGTGTACAGCTCTCTCAGACATCGATAGCACCAACGTTGGATGAAGGCAACATCATGTCTACGCCTGCACTTTCCTCACAAACCTGCATTTTTCCAGGGACACCCTACTCAACACCGTCTACACACAGCAGCCAGATCTCTGTCCCTCAGATGTGGACAAATAAAAGACCATTTCCTGCGACCCATGACAAAGCTAAGAGGTTGACTTTATCCCTCTGTAAGCTCTTGGCTACCGAAATGCTGCCTTTCCGCCTGGTGGGCACACAGGATTTTAGAGACCTTATGTCTGTCGCTGTGCCCCAGTACCAGATGCCCAGTCGCCACTACTTCTCAAGAAAGGTGTGCCTGCGCTACACCAGCATGTCGCACACAACATCACCGCTTCCTTGAGAAACTTTGTGTGTGAACGGGTGCATTTCACCACCGATACTTGGACCAGTAAGCATGGACAGGGACGTTACATGTCGCTGACAGGGCACTGGGTAACTATGGTGATAGATGGTGAAGGGTCTGCTGCACAAGTCTTGCCATCCCCACGACTTGTGTGTCAATCCTCTGTCTGTCCAAGTTCTGCCACTGCTTCTGCCTCCTCTACCTCGTCTGGGTCCTCCACCTCTGCCCCAAACCTGCCTGGTCAAGCCACCAGCGTTGTAACTGCGCAGAAGGAATCACGCACCCCTCATTACTATGCTGGCAGCAGAACGCAACGGCATCAGGTGGTCTTTAGCTTGAAATGTCTTGGAAATAAAAGACACACAGCGGCTGAGTTGTGGGCAGCTCTGGAGACTGAGTTTGGTAAATGGTTGTTTCCACTCAACCTTCAGCCTGGTAAGGCCGTGTGTGACAATGCTGCAAACCTGGGTTCGGCCCTTCACTGAGCATGCTTCCACAATTAACCCTAACAGCCTCTTTGCACAGGTACTTGGACTTCGTGCTGTGTCTAAGTTCTGGGATGTGCCCACTGAGCATGCTCAAACTGATAGTCTGCTTTCTGAGCCTGTTGCTCAGGCTACTGAGCATGCTCAGGCACTTAGTGCATCAGAGGCTAGGTCCGGTAAGGACCTCACTGAGCATGTCCGTGAGGTGGCAGGCCCTGATAGGGCAGAGGGTGTCAGGTGTCCTGATGACGTAGCAACTCCGGACTGGCTCGCAGAGGCCCGCCCCTATGATCTGGCACCTCACCATTGGTCGTCAGACGATGACTGGTGAAGTGTTTGGGGCGTAGCTGCCATGAGGTCATCAATGACGTGGCGGTTCCGGATAGGTCGCATGTGACGTCACTGATGACATGGCACTCTGCTATTGGACCTTGGTGGTTCCACCCTGGGTTTGGGGCGGACCCAGGTTATAAAAGGGGCTGGATACAACATGGAGGCGCGCAGTCTTAGAGTTCTTGGTGGCATAAGCCTTGTTGGAAGCGGTAGGTAGGGCCAGGCGAACGGTGCCTGTCACGCCAAGATTCGTGGCTCAGCACATGAGGGTCAGGCGCCGTGCTTCCTTGCTACCGTTCCTGTTGTGATAGAGCAGTCCAGTGGCGTTAACTGGGCTGCGGCTGCTGTGTCACCTGTTCAGTTGTGCCTCCTACGCACACGGACAGAATACCTGTTGCGTCACCTGTCCGAGAGTGCCCTCTACGCACACGGACAGTGTACCTGCTGCGCCACCTGTCCGGTTGTGCCCTCTACGCGCACGGACAGCGCACCCCAGAACCCCTGTGAAGTTAACAGGGTGTTACTGGATTGGGTGTGTGAACCCTATTATCATCCTCGGCTTCCCAGTCAAATGCTACTGGTGTGACTACCTGGTATGACGTGTCCTTTACACATGTGGCCAGTCGAGTGGTGGCCAGAAACGCTAATCGGAGGACCGCTCGGCCTGACGTGTCTTACCCACGTGGCCGACAGGGCACTGTCGCAGCGGTCTTCTCGGTCAACGCTAACTGGTTACCATCCGGCCTAACGTGTTGTTACACATGTGGTCGGAGTAGCGTCCGCTCCACCGAAACGCTAACTGGGTTGTCGTCCGGTCTGACGTGTCCCTACACACGTGACCGGTTCCTTGAGTTATCTCAGAGCCATCCAGCTCTATAGTCTCCGCCTAACCCACAGGGTGCCAGCAGCTCCATTACCATCTGGAGCACGGTGGGCCCCGACTGGCGATTGGGATATATACTCCTGGTCCTAATCTGCCGGTCCCCCCGTAACAGAGTGCCATTCCCCAGTCCTGTACTGTGCAAAGCGTGCACTGGCTTTTTGGTAAGCTTTTGACTTTCATCAATTAGTTCATCTCTGTCTCTGACACGGTTTTTGGTGGTATATACTGTGTGCAAAATTATTAGGCAAGTTGTATTTTAGCAACCCAAAAGACTCATAAATATCAAAGCTTAATATTTTTGGAAGTTGGAGTGGGTTTTTTTAGATTTGGCTATCTTAGGAGGATATCTGTTTGTGCAGGTAACTATTACTGTGCAGAATTATTAGGCAACTTAATAAAAACCAAATATATTCCCATCTCACTTTTTTGTTTTCACTAGGTAAATCAATATAACTGCACAACATTTAGAAATAAACATTTCTGACATGCAAAAACAAAACCCCCAAAAAATAGTGACCAATATAGCCACCTTTCTTTATGATGACACTCAGCAGCCTACCATCCATAGATTGTGTCAGTTGCTTGATCTGTTTATGATCAACATTGAGTGCAGCAGCCACCACAGCCTCCCAGACACTGTTCCGAGAGGTGTACTGTTTCCCTCCCTGTAGATCTTACATTTTCTGAGGGACCACAGGTTCTCTACGGGGTTCAGATCAGGTGAACAAGGGGCCATGCCATTATTTTTTCATCTTTTAGACCTTTACTGGCCAGCCACGCTGTGGAGTAGTTGGATGCATGTGATGGAGCATTGTCATGCATGAAAATCATGTTTTTCTTGAACGATACCGACTTCTTCCTGTACCACTGCTTGAAGAAGTTGTCTTCCAGAAACTGGCACTGAACAAGGCAAAAATGGGAATCATAGTCCGAATTGATAGAAAAATAATAAGTCATAAACCAATTACTTGCAAAAATATAAAAGCTTTTTATTACAAGCAAGAATTAGATCATATCAAAATAATTAATATGTGCATAACACACAGGTTTTACAAAGAGGAGGGGATCCTGATGGTCAAACACTAAGGTCCAACCAAAACAAACATGGCATGAGATTTTAAGGTCCAAAAACCCTATATATTAGATGCACCACAGAATGTTCACATATGCTAATAATAGCCATCAACAAACATATAGTTGTATGAAAATTACATCAAAGGTCTGTGTGCTTAATGATAGATACACAAATGAAGGGGTGGACCTGAATACTACCAAAAGACCGGGGCAATAGTAACCATTTCAAAATCAAAAGATATAAATGCCCCAAAGTCTAATATCCAGCTAATCGCTGGTAGTACTCACTTACCCATGATGAGGTGGATGCCAGTATGAAAAAACGTGCTCCGACGCGCACGTTTTGAAAGCTTCATCGAGGGGCCGTAGTGTAATGTGTGTATATTCTATAGCAGGTTTAAATACGTAATCAAGATGTACGCGGCAGCAGATGATTGGACGCAGAAGCTGTGTGGTCCCGGCAGAGGTACGCGTCATCGGGCAATCCCGGAAGTGACAGTGATGTTTACTGTGTCATCACACAGACATCCGCGTCACACCATACGGAAGCCGGCAGACGCAAACATGCACGGGGCGACAGCGCGCATGCGTCACACTGCCGCGGACATCATGGTAACCGATAGGATTGATGGAGACTAAGAAAAGACATTGTGAATGAGTCAGTGAGATTCAAATAGAAAAGAAGTGTCGTGACCAAACAAGGCAAAAGATCGCACCATATTAGAGCACATCATAACAAGAGCGCTGCCATTGAGTAAGCATATATCAGTAAATCATCCTTACACATAATTATATATAGTGCAGCGCTGTCATATGAATGATATACATATTTCATACCGAATTTGACATATCAAGGAAATAATAAATAAATACGGAAAATATGCAGGGAATTAATATTTCATCAAACAGACACCTCTGATTATTAGCTGGTTTTGAAATATAGAAGAAATGATCGTCTTATACATCCAACAAAGTGAAAATAGTGTAAATATCCTCCTCCCAGGAATATATCCATGGAATCTCCATTAGCCAAAACACTAAGATATTTCTGAAGATCCTGACGAAGAGTGGTGTTGTCATCTTTTATTTTCTATAACTCGCCTGGGGTCATAATAAAAGGTTACAGAATCCATCAAGCCAAACAATATCCTATATAGATCTAATATGAAAACATAAAGTGAACGAAAGCAAAATCGTGAAAAGAAACACACAGAGAACAAAATTAAAATGAAGCCAAGGCAACATATAAAAAATAATAGTACTACAAACAAACAGAAAACAGGAGTCCAGTGGATCAAAGGAAAGGGGCAAACAACAGCTGTTCATTTAGCCCGCCAGGTGACATACTGTAGTCCCCAGCGTGACTATCCATCTACACTCAAGGTGCGCCAAGGCTTTTTTGAAATTACCGCATCTTGTGCCTAGGTGGAGTTTGTTGATGCCCCGTACTTTAAGAGAAGATGAGTCACAATCATGATACTTTTGAAATGTCAGGGGATAGTCTTGTGAGAGTCAAGATTGACAACCTCTCTTGCAGCTATGATGTTACGCACATGTTCACGTGTGCGTATGCGGAGCTGTCTCGATGTTAAACCAACATAGGCTAAGTTGCAGCCGCATCTTGCCAAATAGATTACATAATCAGTGCTGCAAGAGATGTAATGTCTAATCTCGTACTCCCTCAGACCATCCGCGGACATAAATACAAAGGCTCTTTCGATGTTACTACATGATAAACATGACCCGCAAGGAAAGCTACCCCTTCTCGGTTTCCCTGTGTTGAAGGGGAGGCTATCTCTATGAACATAATGGCTGTGAACCAAAATATCCCTGAGATTCTTACTCCTTCTTGTGGTCATAAGTGGTAGATCTGGGAGGATCCTCTTTTGTGATGGTTCAGTTCTCAAGACAGACCAGTGTTTTGCAAGAATATGCCTAATTTCCCCCCACTGGTTGTTATACGTAGAAATGAATCTAATCACTGAAGTTGTAGATTTTTGATTAGTAGATGGAATTAATAATTGGCTCCTGGAAGCGGATCTGGCTCTAGCGTGACCCTGCTTGATGTTGCGTGAGCTATATCCCCTGTTCCTGAACCGCTGGGAGAGGTCCTGTGCCTGGACATCAAAGAACTGATCGGAGGAGCGTACCCTTTTAAGTCTCAAAAATTGTCCCGTTGAAATAGCCCTGATGGTTGAGGGCAAATAATAATAATAATAATAATTTTATTCATTTATATAGCGCTATTAATTCCACAGCGCTTTACATACATTGGCAACACTGTCCCCATTGGGGCTCACAATCTAGAGTCCCTATCTGTATGTCTTTGGAGGCAAATGGGATGATGTTGCATATAATAGACTATTGACCGACGTTTCTTTCCTGAAAATTTCCATCTGTATAGCTCCATCCGATTGCACAAGTATCTTGATGTCCATAAAATCAATGACCTCACTATTACTCCTGAAGGTCAACCTGTCATTACGATCCTTACAGTTTAAATCAGAAAAAAATGAATGAAGTTCAGGATCAGTTCCCCCCAGATCATAAGTACATCATCCATATAACGCAACCAGTACTGCACATGGGAGGGGGCTCGAGCACCATCACCAAAAATCTCCCTCTCCCAATATCCGAGAAAGAGATTTGCGTACAATGGTGCGCAGGCGGCGCCCATTGCAGTACCGTGTTTCTGGAGGAAGAACCGATCCTTGAACAATAAGAAATTGGGTGTCAGGATGAACTCCAGGAGCTCTAAAATGAGGTCTAGCAAAGGAGTCTCCCAACGGCTCGATCGCAGATAGAATCTAGCTGCTTCAAGGCCATCTCTATGCTGGATACAAGAATAGAGGGTCTCCACATCTGCTGCTACCAAAATCGAACCCGGATCTAAATATAGTCCGTCGATCTTCCTCAGTCTATGACATAGGAGGGCAGCGTCTCAACTAATGGATGTAAATAATACTCAATGAATTTACAGATAGTATCGCATAGCCCTCCTATGCCAGAGACAATAGGACGCCCTGGGGGACACTGGGGGTTCTTATGTATTTTTGGCAGCAGATAAAATGTAGGTATTACAAGAAATTTGATGTGGAGACCCTCAAAAACTTTTTTGGTAATAGTTCCCTGAGCCAGGGCCACCTCCAAGATACCAACCAATTTGGATGAAAATTTTGTCATGGGATTTTCAGTGAGAGAAATATAGGATTCACGGTCTCTGAGTTGTTTGAATGCTTCGCGTTCATACATCTGGTTAGGCCATAGAACACAACACATGGGAAAGAGTGGGCACAACTACACCAAACATGTACTGGAAAATCCAGAATAATGGGAATGAAGCAAGAGGAGTCCCTTGTTGTATGCAAAAAGTGTGAAAAAGTTTATTAATAACACAGAGAAA
The DNA here is from genome assembly GCF_048569485.1 of Anomaloglossus baeobatrachus. Lineage (NCBI taxonomy): Eukaryota > Metazoa > Chordata > Amphibia > Anura > Aromobatidae > Anomaloglossus > Anomaloglossus baeobatrachus. Next base: position 460,833,597 of record NC_134356.1, read on the forward strand.
TATTATTAAGAACACTTAAAACTGGGAAAGATCAAAGGGGTGATCCACCCATGAACAGTTTAGCACATCACCACTCAAACCTCATGGAATAATGCAGATATAATAAATCACATAGGCTCAAATATAACAGTACCAGAGAACAGTATACAGCAATACATAGTCACCAAATATAGGACTAACATGAATATGGTACAGATCAAAGAGAGCCAATACAATACCAGATGAGTAAATAATGAGAGAGGAAGTATGGGTGCGCCTGCCCCACGCGTTACACCACCATGTGTGGCTTCATCAGGGGTAAATCATGATTCTGGATTTTCCAGTACATGTTTGGTGTAGTTGTGCCCACTCTTTCCCATGTGTTGTGTTCTATGTTCCATTTATGGGTTGGAGCACACTTCCATAATTTATTTATTTAAGGTGGTGCCGTCCCCATTTGTTTTTTGATTTTACATCTGGTTAGGCCACACTACCACATTCCCACCTTTTTCCGCAGGTTTGATCACTATTCCCTCCATAGTCTTTAATTGTTGCAGGGCTTTTCAATGTTTTATGGAGAGATTATGGTGTTGCCCAACTCTATGGAGTTTATTAAGAACTTCCACCACCAACCTATTGAAGATCTCAACCTGCGGACATAAAATTATAGGGGGCAACGTGGTAGATTTAGGTAGTATACAAGAAAGAAATTTACCTATCGGGGTTGGTGTAGATTCCTCCTCCAGTGCCCTCAAAATCTCCAAAACCTCCAGGTCCTGTGATGTGAAATGTTGGGATTCAAAATCCTCTTTTGAGTGCAGCTTGTGGAGAATCAGTTTACTCGAGAACAAATGTAAGTCTTTAATCACTATAAAGGAAACAAAATTAGAATCGGGAGAAAAAGTAAGCCCCAGACCAAAAACCTCAACCTGCTCTTTACTTAATGTAATATTAGATAAGTTAATCACCGTAAGTTTATTTCTACTTTTCTTATCTGAAGGTTGTGGAGGTGTCAGTTTTTGTTTTTGGCTGGAGCCCTTCTCCCCCCAATTTTCTTTTCTCGTTGATAGATTGAATCTTTCTGAAAACGTATTAACACGACTCCCCACAGACTGCACATCTTCCATTGAGGACACTGATGAGAAGGAATTGGATCGAGAACGTGTGTCACGTCTCTTGAAACCGTGACTCTGGTTCCATCAATAAACGAAACCATTTTTATAATCAGATGCATCCCTTTGATAGTTTTCAGATTTTACACTGATAATGTCTTTTTCCCATTTAGAAAAATTTCCTTCCAGATCTGCATTAAGATTAGCCATCTTATCACCTGGTAGGAGAGAATATAATTTATCTTGAATCCCATTGATCTCAGAATCTAATTTTGCTAGGGTATTTGAGTTATGCTCAACTAAAAGTGTCATATAAATCTTGGAGCAATTATTGGAAGCTTCCTCCCATTTTCTCTTAAAGCATTCATCCTCGACTTTAAATGAAACTGGCAGTAGGTCTGGCAGTTGAGCCTCACTCCATCCTCAACCCGAAAAGGTCTCACAAGTTCACCTTTGATGATATAAGCCCATACCAGTACCCCACCTCCACCTTGCTGGCATCTGAGTCGGAGTGGAGCTCTCTGCCCTTTACTGATCCAGCCTGTGGCCCATCCATCTGGCCCATCAAGAGTCACTCTCATTTCTTCAGTCCATAAAACCTTTGAAAAATCAGTCTTAAGATATTTCTTGGCCCAGTCTTGATGTTTTATCTTATATTTCTTGTTCAAAGGTGGTCATTTTTCAACCTTCCTTACCTTTGCCATGTCCCTGAGTATGGCACACCTTGTGCTTTTTGATACTCCAGTAACGTTGAAGCTCTGAAATATGGCCAAACTGGTGGCAAATGGCATTTTGGCAGCTTCACACTTGATTTTCCTTAATTCATGGCCAGTTATTTTGCGCCTTTTTTGTCCAACACACTTCTTGCGACCCTGTTTGCTATTTGCCATGAAACGCTTGATTGTTCGGTGATCACAATTCAAAAGTTCGGCAATTTCAAGACTGCTGCATCCCTCTGCAAGACATCTCACAATTTTGGACTTTTCAGAGCCTGTCATATTTCTCTTCTGACCCATTTTGCCAAAGGAAAGGAAGTTGCATAATGATTAAGCACACCTTATATAGGGTGTTGATGTTATTACACCACACCCCTCCTCATTAAAGAGATGCGCATCACCTGATTTACATAATTGGTAGTTGGCTCTCAAGCCTATACAGCTTGGTGTAGGACAACATGTATAAAAAGTATTGTGATCAAAATACTTATTTGCTTAATAATTCTGCACACAGTGTACATATGAATAATGGAGGATGTTAGATATGTTAGGAATATCCTTGTTGGTATTAGTTATTAGTATTAAAACCTCCTTTTATAGGATATGACTATTTATATGTTTGCCAACCAAAGGATGTTTTGATTGTTGTACAATACTGTATATGTTGGAGGTTCTAATAATCATCCTCCATTTATTTATCTTGCCTCTGGGGTCTGTACACCCATTTTTGTATGCACTGCATTTCCTCTCTCACACGTGTTTTTATCTCAAATAAAGAATCACAATTGTAATGGGATGTCTGATCGTAGTTTTTATTTTTTTGTTTGGGTTCCCCTTTTTGCGATCTATCCAGTGTCCTTATACTTTACACATTCTGATCTTTTGAACGTGATATTAATAATTTAATAAGATGAATGTGTGTTTGTTGAAAAATTCTTATCTGGCCCCCTTAGCATGTAAGCACGCCCCTGTGGGTGTACTTACATGCTAAAGAATGTGCAGTGTTAGAGGTATGGTCGATCTCAATGCTTTCTGCTGCCACCGCACCAACTGCTGGATTTTGGCTCAGTGCGCATGATGAGAAAACCCGGATTTCCAGTCATGCGCACTATGAATCCGGGTATACGCGGCCCGGCTTCAAACTAGTGTAGTGCGCATGACCAGAAGTCCGAGAACGTTCTAATCATGCGCACTGAGCCGAAAACCAGTGGTGGCGGCAGAGATGAGCCTGACCATGCCTCTGACGCTGCTCAATCATTAGCATGTTAGCATGCCACATGCTAAGGGGGTTGCCTAGCCAAGGGAAATAACGCCCTTGCAACTAATCCTTGGCCTCATTAGCTTTTTATAAAGAATCTTTAGAAATACTTTTTCTAAAGATCTCTTTATCTATGCTAGTGTATGCAGGGACTCTTAGGGATTAGCAATTTGCACCCAGAACTGCTCTTAGCTCTGGGTGCATATTGCACCTGACAGGTTCACTTTAATTATTATTTCATTAAAAAAACTTAAATATGAGATGTTCATCCAGGGGTTTATTCTGATAGGTGGATTTAGAGTCTGTAAGGAATTGTCCCCTAATATGTGGCAGATATCTGCCTCTACCAGTTTTTGTCTTCTTCTGGATCAACATTTCAAAATTACAGGTTTAGCAGAAAATAATGCTGCAAAATGCAATATGTAAAGATATCCTTACACAGTGCTGTGCTCACAATAAGACATCATCATCTCAGAAAGCTAACACTTTTTATGCTTTTAGTATTCATTTTCCATATCACAGTCAGTTTTGTGATCTTTGCAATGTATTTTGTTGCAATGAACATCGCAACTATTCAACATTGGCAAAGCTATCAGTGAAACCTATTCAAAGACAGTCTTCTCTAGAAGTTGTCTTTATGGCCAGCATGCATTACGGAATCCTGCCAGCAAAAATTGGATAATAAGGTTGTTTCAAAAAGGTGGCCTTTTGGAGAGATGTCACTGCAATATATAGAAAAGAGTAGTGTAACAATTAATATATTGCATTACTTGTCCTGCGCTGGTTATCATCTACAGCTTGAGTCTTACACTCTAGAGATTAAACTGAACAGCTTTCCGTATTGGCCCATTTTCTGTATGTTTTAGGGAAACATTTAATACAATTTGTCTTTAAATTTGAGCATAAACTTAGATGAATCCCTCTTCTCATTTCTTCTTATTAGAATTACTCTTCTCAGCAGTTCTACATTATCCAATCCTACAAAAAATTATAGTTGTTAAAATACTTGAATATTTTTTACATTAAATGAGAGACGTAGGAAATCCCATTGAACTCATTAACTCTGTTACATTTTACACTTGAATTAAATGATGTTTTAAAGAAAAGGTCAATGATCTGATATATTAATTCCGTTCTCTCTCTCATAATTGTAATGTGATTATTAAACTTTTTAATCTACAGATATATTCCTTGGTGTATCTGCATCACGGCATGCATTAGTCTAATCAGGCATTTCTCTACTAGGTAATACTACAGATTGGTGATCTAGTAATATCCAAACACCACAGTCGCTGGACAGCGTACATTAATCATTGTGAATAGTGGCGGATCCTGGCTTCAGAACCTTTGTATAGAGATTTCTTTTTTTACTTTTTTCTTGGCTTAATATATCCTTAATATATCCTCAATAAATATGCTTTAAAAATACAATTTTTGTAACATGCTGTCATAATATTATGTCTATGCTGTACATTATATGTGGCTAGTCTACGTATGTGAATTGCAGCCACCAAGGGTTGGGCTAGTATGTTGTTATATACTGTAATAAATTAGTTTTGTGAGTCTGTAAGAAAACTGATGTAAAGTTAATGGTGTAGTGACTATTAGGCCACGTGCACACACTGAGTATTTGATCAGTTTTTTACCCCAATATTTGTAAGCCTAACTAGGAGTGGATGAATACATACAGAAGTGGTGAGGTGTTTCTACTATACTCATCCTATGAGTGTTCCACTTTTGGTTTTGGCTACAAATACTGAGGCAATAAACTCACCAAATTCAGTATTTAACATGTGCATGTGGCCTTAGAAATTAGATGCTTAAAGGGAACATGTCATCAGATTTGACCCCTATAAGCTGTAGCCACCACCAGTAAGCTTTTATATACAGGTTCTAGAATGCTGTATATAAGAGCCCAAGGTGCTCTGTATAACATAAAAAAACATATTTTTTTAAAATCACCTGTGGAGCAGTAGGGTCTGATGAACGTTGCTGGTCGCAGACAAGTGCTGGCTCTTTTCCTTCCATCGCCATCCTTCTTCCAAGCTCCGTGTGGATGACACATCCTACGTCATCCACACAATGGCCTTCATTGCTCTCCTGCGCACTTGCTCTTCTCTCTACTCTGCTGTGGGCAGAGCAAAGTACTGTAATGTGCAGGCATGGGGAAGGGTCAAAGACCACCTGCGCATGCGCACTACAATACTTCAAATTCATTCCTTCCCGGGTGCCGTACTTTTTGTATGGTGACAGGCAGTTTCCTAACTCTATAACTGACAGAATAATCCTATATATGTAGGTTAATAAAGTTATCTAACATAGAAGGATCCCTTTACTTACTTAATATTGATTAGATAGTCTATAAGTAATTCTTAATATCATTGTCTGACTATAGACATTGCTGAAAGATGCCACAAATGTTTGATGAGATGAGGCCATCCAACTATTGTGACCCTTACTAATGACTAGAAATAATTGGTAGTGACAGTATTTCACTTACTTTCCTGTCAGGTCTGGCTAGGCTTACTTTAGAAGTCACATAGATGATTAATTATAGTCAGTGGCCGATGATGATGGTGCTGGAAAAAGTCATACAGAGCCATCAGGAGATGACATGGCACAATGTTAGGCTAGTGCCACTTTCACTTTCTTCTGGCAATTATTGATTTACAGCAGTCAGAGCCTTATTGATTTGGATTTTTTGGCATATCCTAATGATGGACCACTTATGTATAAATATAATTCCCTTGTATAGAAAATCATGTTGACTATTATGAAATTATAAAAATTGTTGTCTAAAATATATATTCACAAAATGTAATCACTTAAGAAAAAAAACAGATGAAAATAAACATACTGTAAGACATAAAGATAGCACATGCACGTGATGGACGACCTATTATGTATCTGTAAATAGAAAAAGTCAAATGTTAGAGCCATGCATTCACTTCCTCCAAGGAGAGGCTTTCTTCTCCAAGGTCGCACAAAATGAAGCACTAAGCCTTTCCTTCACGCTAAAAGAAAAAAACCCACATTTAATGTAATTTTCAAAACCCCCACTACAGAAACCATTCAGTCAGTTTGATTGTAATGCTACTCACAAAGTCTCGAAGGTATTATGGAAGCTAAAGTGTAATGTGTTCAAGCACTGATGCCAAAACAGTCTTTGATGTGTCAGTTATAAGGTTTTATTGTACAAAGAGATCTGCACAGTTCTCGGAGACCCAGTGAAGGTCGGTCCCATCTGCAATTAAATCTGGTCTTAGATCAAAACTGTATAACAATAAATAAGTTCTATTTTTTCATAAATATAAAGTATCTATCTTTCTATATACTGCATGTATCTCTTACCTATCCACATTAGCAGAAAAAAAACATTTTAGAATGTCTATTTTTATATTCTGAAATCTCACTAAATTCTATTTTTAAAACATAAAAACAAATGCAAAAATTTAGTTTTAAAGTCAGATTTTTTTTTTTACATTTTAAGTTTTTGTAACACCTTTTCAAACTGCATTAATCAGCAAAAAAAAAAGAAAAATATACAGTGCATCACAAAAGTAAGTTCATCCCTCACATTTTTGTACATTTTTGTGTTATATCTTTCATGGGAAACACTGAAGATACAATGTGATGTAGTCAGTGTACAGCTTGTATAACAGTATAAATTTGATGTGCCCCATAAATAACTTAACATACAGCCATTAAGGTCCAAACCATTGGCAACAAAATTGAATACACCCCTAAGTGAAAATGATCAAATTTACCCCAAAGTGTTAATATTTTGTGTTGCCACCATTATTTTCAAGCACTACCTTAACACTCTTGGGCATGGAGTTCACTAGAGGTACACAGGTTGCTAGTGGAATCCTCTTCCACTCCTCTATGACGATCACAGAGCTGGTGGATTTTAGAAACCTTGGGATCTTCCACCTTTCATTTGAGGATGCCCCACAGATGCTTAATAGGGTTTAAGTCTGGAGACATGATTGTCCAGTCCTGCACTTTTACCCTCATTTTCTTTAGCAAGTCAATGATTGTCTTGAAAGTGTGTTTGAGGTCGATATCATGTTAAAATATGAAGGGAGGGCATCACACTGTGCTTCAGTATGTCACAGTAGATGTTGGCAAATTTATTATTCCCTCAATGAACAGTAGCTACCCACAGTCATCAACACTCATGCTGCCCCAAACCATGACACTCCCACCACCATGCTTGACTGTATGCAAAACACACTTGTCTTTGTACTCTTCACCTGGTTGCTGCCACACATGCCTGACACAATCTGAACTAAATACGTTTATCTTGGTCTCATCAGATGATAGGACATGTTTCCAGTAATCCATGTCCTTAGTTTGCTTGTCTTGAACAAACTGTTGGTTTTCTTGTGCATCATTTTAGAAGAAGCTTCCTTTTGGGTCAAAAGCCATGCAGACAAATTTGATTCAATGTGGGACTTATGGTCTGAGCACTTTTGGCACTCTTCATAAAGTCTAGCACATATTTATTTAGAGCAACAATTCTTTTTTTCAGCTTCTCAGACAATTATTTGCCATGAGGTGCCATGTTGAACTAACAGTGAACAATATTAAAGAGTTTGTGATTGACAACACCAAATATAACATCTTCACAGCTGAGACCTCGTAACACTAATGATTCACATGACATCAAGGAGGAAACATTCAAAACGCGTTGAATTAAACCACCTTGCATTACACCTCTCCTGGATGTGCGTCGTACCTCCAGCAGCACAATTATAGTTCTACATTGCACAATGGACAAAATGTATAATTGGGGGAGGAAGGTTGAACTAGATGAACTAGATCTTTTTTCAACCAAAGTAACTATGTAACTATTAACAGTGTTCCCAAGTGGCTTTTTGGCTTTTTTAGCAAGTGGACTCTGCAGCACCTGGTTCCAGGCTTAATCGCTGGTTGTGTGATACACAACCCAATAAGGTGAGCACATTCCCTTATTACCTTTATTCCTTCAGTTGCACTTTTTTTCCTCCAGTTTTTTACAAAGCCAGTTTGAATAATATGAAATGAATTCTGTCCATCCATTCAAAAGCCAAAAAGTGAACACCCAAGCAAAATCTCAGAGTCAACAAGTTGGCTTGTCATAAGGTCTATCAATTCTGGCACAACAATCACAGCAGTGGAAATGGCTTGTATGGTTTGTAATAGTAAAATCACAGATATTCATGCAAGCTCTATGAGATGCATCCTATACAAGTCTGGAATGGTGACACCAAAAAAAGGTGAAGACTAGAATTGAGCGATGTTCGATTTGAACGGTTCGCCAATTTCAAATTCGAGTGATTTTGGGAGGTGTTCGAGTCGTTCAACGAACTTGAACGATTTTCTTCAAGTTCGGCAGTTCGAGTTACATTCGATAACGGTTCGATCACCAAAGGTGTGGCTTTTCACAGTAAGGTTATGTGTGCACGTTGTGTATCTGCGTGCGTCCTGCATCCCCAGCACAATCCCTCTCTCGTTCCTACTCACCGATCACAGGCGCGCAACTGCACGGCTGTCACAAAGCTCAGGTGGCTTTTCCTCTTTTGAAAATGGCTGCCGCTTCATTATTCAATGTGGTATTCCCTGCTTTCCCCGCCCACCGGCGCCTATGATTGGTTGCAGTCAGATACACCCCCACGATGAGTGACAGCTGTTGCAGCTGCCCAGAATTGCCACATCCGTTACATGCGACAGTCCCGGGACTCTACCCAGCTCATCCTGAATTGCCCTTGTGCGGTGGCAATCGGGGTAATAAGGGGTTAATCATGGCAGGCGTCTCCCCCAGATACCTTCCATGATTAATCTGTAAGTGAAAGTAAGTAAACAGACACAACGAAAAATCCTTTATTTGGAATAAAAGACAAAAAAAACACCCTCTTTCATCATTTTATTAAAATCCTTAAATAACGCTCCAGGTACGATGTAATTCCCAGAGGTCCCGCGACGCATCCAGCTCTGCTACATGAAGCTGACTGGAGCGGCAGTAGAACACAAGTGCTTTGTGTCAGATCCACGCAGCAACTGACATGAGCCGCGCTGTCAGCGGGGACGTCACTGAGGTAATGCCTGCATGTGTGCGAGGATGATGGGGGTTGTAGTGCCTGCGTGTGTGGGAGGATGATGGGGTTGTAGTGCCTGCGTGTGTGTGAGGATGATGCGTGCGGTAGTGCCTGCGTGTGCGAGGATGATGGGGGTTGTAGTGCCTGCGTATGTGCGAGGATGATGGCAGTTGCAGTGCCTGTGTGTGTGTGAGGATGATGCGTGCGGCAGTCCCTGCGTGTGTGCGAGGATGATGGGGGTTGCAGGGCCGGCGTGTGTTTGAGGATGATGGGGGTTGCAGTGCCTGCGTACAGTTAGGTCCAGAAATATTTGGACAGTGACACAATTTTCGCGAGTTGGGCTCTGCATGCCACCACATTGGATTTGAAATGAAACCTCTACAGCAGAATTCAAGTGCAGATTGTAAAATTTAATTTGAAGGTTTGAACAAAAATATCTGATAGAAATTGTAGGAATTGTACACATTTCTTTACAAACACTCCACATTTTAGGAGGTCAAAAGTAATTGGACAAATAAACCAAACCCAAACAAAATATTTTTATTTTCAATATTTTGTTGCGAATCCTTTGGAGGCAATCACTGCCTTAAGTCTGGAACCCATGGACATCACCAAACGCTGGGTTTCCTCCTTCTTAATGCTTTGCCAGGCCTTTACAGCCGCAGCCTTCAGGTCTTGCTTGTTTGTGGGTCTTTCCGTCTTAAGTCTGGATTTGAGCAAGTGAAATGCATGCTCAATTGGGTTAAGATCTGGTGATTGACTTGGACATTGCAGAATGTTCCACTTTTTTGCACTCATGAACTCCTGGGTAGCTTTGGCTGTATGCTTGGGGTCATTGTCCATCTGTACTATGAAGCGCCGTCCGATCAACTTTGTGGCATTTGGCTGAATCTGGGCTGAAAGTATATCCTGGTACACTTCAGAATTCATCCGGCTACTCTTGTCTGCTGTTATGTCATCAATAAACACAAGTGACCCAGTGCCATTGAAAGCCATGCATGCCCATGCCATCACGTTGCCTCCACCATGTTTTACAGAGGATGTGGTGTGCCTTGGATCATGTGCCGTTCCCTTTCTTCTCCAAACTTTTTTCTTCCCATCATTCTGGTACAGGTTGATCTTTGTCTCATCTGTCCATAGAATACTTTTCCAGAACTGAGCTGGCTTCATGAGGTGTTTTTCAGCAAATTTAACTCTTGCCTGTCTATTTTTGGAATTGATGAATGGTTTGCATCTAGATGTGAACCCTTTGTATTTACTTTCATGGAGTCTTCTCTTTACTGTTGACTTAGAGACAGATACACCTACTTCACTGAGAGTGTTCTGGACTTCAGTTGATGTTGTGAACGGGTTCTTCTTCACCAAAGAAAGTATGCGGCGATCATCCACCACTGTTGTCATCCGTGGACGCCCAGGCCTTTTTGAGTTCCCAAGCTCACCAGTCAATTCCTTTTTTCTCAGAATGTACCCGACTGTTGATTTTGCTACTCCAAGCATGTCTGCTATCTCTCTGATGGATTTTTTCTTTTTATTCAGCCTCAGGATGTTCTGCTTCACCTCAATTGAGAGTTCCTTAGACCGCATGTTGTCTGGTCACAGCAACAGCTTCCAAATGCAAAACCACACACCTGTAATCAACCCCAGACCTTTTAACTACTTCATTGATTACAGGTTAACGAGGGAGACGCCTTCAGAGTTAATTGCAGCCCTTAGAGTCCCTTGTCCAATTACTTTTGGTCCCTTGAAAAAGAGGAGGCTATGCATTACAGAGCTATGATTCCTAAACCCTTTCTCCAATTTGGATGTGAAAACTCTCATATTTCAGCTGGGAGTGTGCACTTTCAGCCCATATTATATATATAAATGTATTTCTGAACATGTTTTTGTAAACAGCTAAAATAACACAACTTGTGTCACTGTCCAAATATTTCTGGACCTAACTGTATGTGCGAGGATGATGGGGGTTGCAGTGCCTGCGAAATGTGCGAGGATGATGGGGGTTGCAGTGCCTGCGTGTGTGTGAGGATGATGCGTGCGGTAGTGCCTGCGTGTGTGCGAGGATGAGTGCGGTAGTGCCTGTGTTTGCCCTTCCATCCAACCATCCCTCCCTCCATCCATTCATCCCTCCCTCCAATTCTCCATCCATTCACCCCTCCATCCATCTCTCCATCCATTCATCCGTCCCTCCATCCATCCCTCTATCCCTCCATCCATCCATCCATCCCTCTATCTATCCATCCATCCCTCTTTCCATCCATTGATACATCCATTCTTGTAGCTGAATAATCTACATCTGGATTCTCTACTAATATAAGCAAATCTTCCAATGCTTTTCATTACAGACAGTGGCTCAGTAGTTAGAGCTACTACCTAAGAAGAATTAGTTCATGAGTTTGAGTCCTGACCGTCCCGGTAAAAAGTTTAATTTATTTTTAATTTTAAATTATAATTATTATTTATTTATAATTATAATTTAATTTAATTATGCACTGAGGGGAGGAGCCGGACATCAGCTGTGAGCCGCGGACACACCTCTAAAATTGGAGCAGTTCACGGAATGAGGCTGCATTGCTCTCTCCTCTCTCCTCTCTCTCCTCTCTCCTCTCTCTTCTCTCTCTCCTCTCCCTTTTCTCACTCTCTCTCTTCTCTCTCTTCTCTCTCTCTCTGCTCTCTCTCGCCCATCTCTCTTCTATCTCTCTCTCTCTCTCTCCTCTCTCTTCTCTCTCCATTCTCTTCTCTCTCTCCTTTCTCTTCTCTCTCTCTTTCTCTCTCTCTCCTCTCTCTCTCCTCTCTTTCTCTTCTCTCTGTTTCTCTCTCTCTGCTCTCTCTCTGCTCTCTCCTCTCTCTCTTCTCTCTCTCCCCTCTCTCTGCTCTTTCTCTCTCCTCTCTCTCTCTTTCTCTCTCTCCTCTCTTTCTCCTCTCTTTCTCTCCTCTCTGTCTTCTCTCTCTCTCTCCTCTCTCTTTTCTCTCTCTCTCTTTCTCTCTTTTCTCTCTCTCTCTTTCTCTCTCTCCCTCTCCTCTTTTTCCTCTCTCTCCTCTCCCTCTCCTCTCTCTCTTTCTTCTCTCTCTCTCTTTTCTCTCTCTCCTCTCTCTCTTCTCTCTCTCTTTTCTCTCTCCTCTCTCTCCTCTCTCTCTTCTCTCTCTCTTCTCTCTCTCTCTCCCCTCTCTCTCTTTCTCTCTCTCTTTCTCTTTCAAATTCAAATTCAAATATGCTTTATTGGCAGAACCAAAATACAATTAGTGTTGCCAAAGCAAGAGAAATACAGTAAGTGTGGTGGGAGGGGGATCAGGGTTATAGGGAGTTAGGGGCACAATTTGGGCTCTGAAAGACTATTTAGGGGCCTTCTTTCCCCTCAGCTTATGACATGTGGTGACATATTGGGCGGCGATCTCCACCATTGATTCTTCTTCCCCAAGTAAAAAGCGGAGTTTCATCTCCTCGTCCATGGATGGAAAGTCCAGGGTATGGGTGGTAAATTTCTGGAAGTGGGAGGCCCTCACTGCTGAGTATTTGGCACAGTGCAGCAGGAAGTGCGCCTCATCCTCTAGAGCCCCCTGCTGGCAGGGCTGGCACAGTCTGTTCTCCCGCGGCTTGTATGTCTGTCGGTGCCGCCCTGTTTCCACCTCTAGGCTGTGGGCACTCAGTCTGTACAGGCTCAGAGTCTGCCTGTCTTTGGGGTGGCGTAACCTTTCCAGATATGGGGCCAGAGTGTAGTCCCTCCGCAGTGACCGGTAGATGGTGAGTTTCTGGGAGTTCTCTAATTCACTCTTCCAGTCCTCTTTGTATTGCATCTTGCAGCTCTCTGAGATCTCTTTTATTTGGGCTTTTGTCAGGGTGTGTTGCTGACTTTGGCTGGACTGGCTGCTGCAGTTCCTGGCTTGTTCTGGGCTCTGGCTCAGCAGCGCTTTATGATGGTAGGAGCTGGGGTTGCTGTTCTGTATGTGCGCCTGGTGTGATAGCGCCCTCTTGTGTATATTCTTTCTCTCTCTCTTTCTTTCTCTCTCTCAATTTCTCTCTCTCTCTTTCTCTCTCTCTTTCTCTCTCTTTCTCTGTCTCTCTCTTTCTTTCTCTCTCTCTTTCTTTCTTTTTCTTTCTCTCTCTCTTTCTCTCTCTGTCTCTTTTCCTCTCTCTTTTTTCCTCTCTCTCTTTTTCTCTCTCTCTCTTTTTTACTTTCTCTTTCCCTCTCTCTCTCCTCTTTGTAGCTGAATAATCCACTTCTGGATTCTTTACTGCAATACAGAGGTCAAGATTACCAAATCTTCCTATACTTTTCATTACAGGCAGTGACTCAATGGATAGAGCTGCCGCCTAAGGAGAGTTAGTTCACAAGTTTGAGTCCCGGCCGTCCCGGTAAAGAATTTAATTTATTTATAATTGTAATTATTATGTATTTATAATTATAATTTAACAATTTAATTATGGGCCCCACAGCTCATTAGCATACCTAATGGTCAGGTTTTATAAAGTTATATCCGGGGTCTGCAACGGGAGTCAGGGCACAAAGTACACCTTCATAGAATGCAGTCCAGGAGCTGCAGAAGGTGACACTTTTGGTTTGATAGTGAAAAAACTATTGACAGGTTCCCTTTAACAAAAGAACCCTACATAGCTTGTTTTTAGAGTTAACCCACACAGACTATTATGGTAGAGTTCCCCCACTAACAAAGGATTTTTTTAGAAAGACCCCTACATAGCCTGTATTCCCAGTTCACCCACACAACCCTGTATTGGCAAATTTCCTTCACAAAGCAACAATTCACAAAAATGTCTATACAGAGCATGTATTCTTAGTTCACTCTTACAGTCAAGATTGACAGAGTTCCCCCCATGGAGCAACAAATCTCAAAAAGGCCCCTTCAAACCCTGTATTCTCAGTTCACCGACATAGCCAAAATTGACAGAAGTTAACCACAAAGCATACATTTTAAATATAGGCCCTAACAAAACCTATTTAACAGTTGAGCCACACAGCCAAAATTGTCAGTTTAACCACATAGCATACGTTTTTAATATAGGCCCCAACAGAGCCTGTATTCCCAGCTTATCTACACAGCCTTCATTGGCAGAGCTCCCCCACATAGCAACAATTCTAAAAAAGGTTCCTACACAGCCTGTATTCCCAGTTCACCCACACAGTCAAATTGACAGAATTCTTCCACAGAGCAACAATTCTCAAAAAGGTCCCTACAAAACCTACATTCCCAGTTCACCCACACAGTCAATATTGGCAGAGTTTCCCCACAGAGCAGCAAGTTTACCAAAACATAGTTAATACATAGTTAATTTTCAGCATTGACTCAAACTGCCAAAATTGGCTGTTCAACCACAGAACATAAATTTTAAATATAGGCCTCAACAAAGCCACTTTCCACAGTTGACCAACACACCAAGACTGCCAGAGTAAAATCCCAGAACACGCATTTTAAATATAGACCCTAACAGAGCCTTTTTCCACAGTTGACCCGCTTGCCTTAAGTGGGCTTTACACGCTACGATTTTGCTACAGTGATCTCGTTGGGGTCACGGATTTTGTGACGTACATCCGGCCGCTGTAGCGATGTCGTAGCGTGTGACTCCTAGGAGCGATTTTGTTTCGTTGCAAAAACGTCGAAAATCGCTCCTCGTTGACATTGGGGTCCGCTGCCAGTTATCGCTGCTGTCGCTGGGGCGAAGTTGTTCCTCGTCCCTGCGGCAGCACACATCGCTACGTGTGACGCCACAGGAACGAGGATCATCTCCTTACCTGCCTCCAGCCACATTGCGGAAGGAAGGAGATGGGCGGGATGTTACGTCCCGCTCATCTCCGCCCCTCCGCTTACATTGGGCGGCCGCTTAGTGACGTCACTGTGACGCCGAACGGACCGCCCCCTTAGAAAAGAGGCGGTTTGCCTGTCACAGCGACGTTGAAGGACAGGTAAGTATGTGTGACGGGGTGCGCGATTTTGTGCGCGACAGGCAGCGATATGCCCGTCGTGCACAAACGATGGGGGCGGGTGTCATGCTAGCGGTATCGGGCCGAATATCGCAGCATGTAAAGCCACCCTTAGTGTGCCTCCCCGATGCTGTTGACTGAGTGTACAGTATATGACAGCCGTGAATAATGGAATAGCATTACGTTTTGATTGTTTGTTGTCAGTAATGGAGCCTGATTAGGAGTAGACCAAGTGCAAGAGAAAGGGAATGAACTATAACTACATGGGGCAAATTCATTACTGAGTAACTTCAGATATGAGTAGACACCTACAGAGTACACTACAGCTGCTGTTAAAAAGCTCCATAGCTGGATTTGTTATCGAGCTGGCAGACTACTACAAGACTTGGAAGAGCATTCCCACACAGACACAATTTTAACAATGACCTTACAATGCCTCTTTGATGAGTTCACCTGTACAATAAAAATTGACAGTTCCCCAACTGAGAAAACATTTGAAGACTGCCCTTACAGAGCCTATTTTCTTAGTTGACCCACAGACCAACCAGAACCTCTTTAATCTAAGATCAAATAAATCCAAAAATAAAGTCTTGAACCAGGAGGTAGAGGTCCAGATGGATGTGGTGATGTAGGTGGAGGAAGCCAAGGAAGAAGCAGCCAATTTTTTTTGGTAATATTTTTTTTTAGTTTTATTTTGGGGGTCGGCTACAAAAACTTTGGAATCTTAAATAGATTATAGCAATGTGTGGGTGAGGCTGGTATATTTGTCTAGTCAGCCAAAGGTATGGACAAGTACTTTGTGATGCACGGCTATTTCATTGTAATGAATGTGAGATTTCCCACACAACCAAGATTGCCAAAGTTCTCCCACAGAGCACTAAAGTTTTAAAAAAGCCCCTACAAAGCCTTTTTTCCCTGTTGACGCTCACAGGCAAAATTGTCCAAGATCCAACACAGAGAACCCAATTTTTAAAAAGGCCCCTAAAGAGCCCATTTTCCCTGTTTACCCTCACAGCAATATTGCCCAAGATCCACCACAAAGCACCATAGTTTTAAAAAAGCCCTTAAACAGCTTATTTTCCCTTTTGACCCTCACAGCCAAGATTGCCCTAGATCTATCACAGAGCACCCAATTTTAACAATGATAGGCTACGAAACCCCAATGGAATGCTCAAAAAGTCAAAGTGGCTGGTTCCTGAAATATTGAGGTTCATACTGCTTGGTTGATTTGCAAGGGGGGTGATTTTTAAGAAAGATGCCCATGGTCCTCAGGTGCAAATGCTACGCTTTCAGTAGGGCACCGATTCTTATGCTGACTGTTTTACCAGTTCCCCCACAGGACCAAATTTTCAGCAACAGTAAGGTACAATATACAGTAACTGCTGCATTTGAAAAGCTAATTTTTGGATTTGTGATCGAGATCTCCAATCCAATTCAAGTCATCAATACTCACCATGTTTTTGGAGTACTTCAAGCGGCACAATAAGGCACACTCATACGCACAGCCTATATTAAAAGAGTACCATACAGAGCACCAATTTTCAATAAAGCTATTACAGAGCCTGGTAACACAGGTGACCAACAGAGCTAAAATTGGCAGTAACCCAACAGAGCAATAATTCTTAAAAATGCCCTTTCAGAGCCTGTTTTAAGAGTTGGTGCAACGCAGACAGCTGAGATTGGCATAGCTTAAAAAGAGAGCTTGCATTTTAAATATAGGCCTCAACAGGGCCTTTTTCCACAATTGACTCACACAGCCAAGATTGCTAAAGGTCATCTACAGAGCAACAATTTTAATCAAAACCGCCTATAGACTTTCCACAGTTGACTCAATCAACTAAGCTTAGAAGTAGAGTTGAGCGATGTTCGATATTCGAGGTTCGCCAATTTCATGTTTGAGTGATTTTGGGGGGTATTCGAGCTCGAACTCGAGCTTTTTGCTAAAAGCTCGACAGTTCGAGTTAGGTTCGAGAATGGTTCAATCAACAAAAACCTGGCTTTTCACAGTAAGGCTATGTGCACACATTGCTATCTGCATGCATCCTGCGTCCCCAGCACAATCCCTCTTTCTTTCCTACTCACCGATCACGGGCGTCTCGCTGCACGGCTGTCAGAAATCTGCGGCGTCTATTCCTCTTTAGAAAATGTCTGTCGCTTCATTATTCAATCAGGTATTCCGTGCTTTCCCCGCACACCAGCGCCCATGATTGGTTGCAGTCAGACACGTCCCCTCGATGAGTGACAGCTGTCTCACTGCAACCAATCACAGCCACCGGCGGGCGGGTCTATATCGTTCAGTAAAATAAATAAATAATAAAAAAATAAATAAAAATGCGGTTCCCCCCATATTTGATACCAGCCAGGATAAAGCCGCACGGCTGGAGGCTGGCATTGTCAGGATGGGGAGCGCCACATTATGGGGCGCTCACCACCCTAACAATATTACCCAGCAGCCGCCCAGAATTGCCGCATCCATTAAATGCGACAGTCCCGGGACTCCACCCAGCTCATCCCGAATTGCCCTGGTGCGGTGGCAATCGAGGTAATAATGAGTTTAATCATGCCAGGCGTCTACATGAGATACATTCCATGATTAAACTGAAAGTGAAAGTAAAGAAACCCACACAGCGAAAAATCCTTTATTTGGAATAAAAGACAAAAAAACACCTTTTCACCATTTTATTAAAATCCACAAATACCCCTCCAGGTCCGACGTGATCCACACGACACTGTCAGCTGTGCTATAGAACACGAGTGCTCTGTATCAGCTCCACGTAGCAATAAAGTGAATCGCGCGGTCAGCAGAGACTTCACTTCAGCAACGCAAACTTCAAGATTACCAAATCTGCCTACCTTTATCATTAGAGGCAGCAGCTCAGTGGATAGAGCGATCTCCTAAGAAGCATAACTTCACGAGTTCTAGTCCCGCTCACAGTAAAGAATTTAATTTTTTTTTATTTTTTTTATTTTATTTTAAATTATAATTATTATATATTTATAATTATAATTTAATTATGCACTGAGGGGAGGAGCCAGACATCAGCTATCTAGCTAGCTAGCGGTCTAGGACCGGAGGAGTCGGAAACCCGGTCGCAGGGTATTAGAGAGGGGTGCCAGACTTAGTTTGGGAGAACAGTCAGCACCGGAAAATCTAGTAACTGAACGGGTACCGAGCACGGCAGGGTACTGGACCCTAGATCAGGGAGAAGCTTCACGCAACCTGATAATTAACCTGTGGAGGATAGTCTCTTTATGAACTTTTTCCAAGAGCTCAGAGATCGAAGGCATCAATACAACGAGGGGGATAGGGATTTCTAGCTCATGCGGCCCACTGAGATCCCAAGTGTCAGCCATCGAGAGCACAGCTCCTCTAACTAACCGTAGGGAGCGGGACCCCAAAAGCTTCAGGCTAAGGGGTTACTCAGAACACTCTAAATTAGTGCATGAAAGCAGGTCCAGAACTATTAGTAATACCCACTGGATCGGATTCCCGGATGAGCTCCCCCTGAAGTGGCAGCAGTACCCAGAGACTTGGTTTACTTCTGTGTCAGAGTCTGCTTAACGGTCGCACCAACATCCATACGGCCTGAGTGAGTACCGTCCAGAGTCCCAGGGCCTCCTGTAGCCGTGGAGAGAATGTCATCTGGCTGCCCCACTCCATCTCCCCCAGGTACTCCGATTGGCAGAGGCGGTACTCCCTTTACCACGAACCATGGGTGGTGTCACGAACATTAATCCCCTGTAAATAGCCCCCTTTCATTTTCAGATAAACCCGAGGCCTCGGGTCTGGAGACTCTCGAGCCACGGCAACCCATAATCCTAGCAGTCCAACCGATGCAGGGGCGGTACACCTCCACCCCTTTTGCTATGAAGTCCCAAAAAATTTCTGGTGGAGGTGTGCCACCCCTGTGCCAGCAGCCGAGCTGCTCAGTGGCTCGAGGGTCTCCGGACCCGGGGGTCGTACGGCCACTCAAATGAAGGGGGGATATTTACAAGGGAGGTTATAGAGTTCGTGACGCCACCCGTGGTGTGTGGTAATTAGGAGTACCACTGCTGCAATTGGGAGTACCCAGAGATGATGGAATGGGGCAGCCAGGTGTTATAACCCTCCATGGGTGGGGAGAATACCCCGGGGCTCGGTGATGGTAAGGGGAGTGCTGTTGGATGCAATGGGGTTACTTTCATATTCACTCAGCCCATTAAGCTGACACTGACAACTGGATAAACCAAAGTTCTTGATACCACTGCCGCTGAGGGGAGCTTAGTTTGGGTCCCGTCCCCAATGGTGCTGCCTGGTGATCCGTGACTTGCCTCCTGGCACTAAGTTTACTTCTATGTTGGTCCCGGTAGTATGAAACCGGCCGGGTCACACTCCCCACTATGGCTAAGTGTGGGAGCTTGCTCTCAGGGTTCACACTTGGGATTTTCTGGACTGTTTTGAATGGAAAGTCCTATCCCCCTTGTTGGCTAGTACCCCGATTTTGGAGCGGGTGGGAACGGATATTGAAGGCTCCGTTCTCCTTGGGTAAATTGCCGGGTTGCCTGAAGCTACTCGCCAACCTAAAGTCCACGTACCCCATCGTGCCTTGGTCCCAACCCGGTGATGGTGCAAGGCCGCCAGCTGTCCTCCTCGACAGATCCTTGCACCTTGCCATGATCCCCTGCGACTGAGGGTCCAGCTCCTCTAGGCCCAGACCACCGTCTACCACCTAGATTGCTTCCTAGGAGCCCTGCTCCTGACCTCTTTCACTTCCAGATTTCACTCTCCCCACTCTTGACTCCCCTTACCTCCCCTCTCTAACCCCCCAGGTGGGCGACTCTATTCCACTGAAGCTGTCCACTGGTGTGTTTGGTGGGTGTGGTGCAGGGTGTATCTAGGGTTTTGATTACCTGATGTAGGCAATACCATATAGTTAGGGACCCAAAACCAAGAAGGAGGTGGATACTGCACGGGAGGGAAGATTGTGCAATACCCTGTGACGACCTGATAGTCCAGGGGCGTCACACAAGCAATTACCATCATAAGTCACATGCTTTGTGAAAGAAAGTCCACCTGTGTAAAATCTAAGTGTCCCAGGGTCTGTCAGTATGCGAGTATATACACCTTTTCTGAAAGGCCACAGAGGGTGCAACACCATTAAGTCAGAGGCACCACTAACTAAACACCACCATGAAGGCCAAGGATCTCTCCAAACAAGTCAGGAACAATGTTTTTGAGAAGTACAAAAAATATCCCAATTTTTGGTGATCCCCAAAGCATCATCAAATTTATTATCATTAAATGGAAAAGAAATGGTACCAAAACAATCATGTCAAGAAAGGGCCATCCACCAAAATTCTCAGCCCAGGCAAGGATGGTATTAATCAGAGAGGCAGCACTGACTCCAAAGGTAAACCCTAATGAAGCTGCAGAGTACCTAAACAGACAAAAATTGGAAGGCTCTTTGATTTTGACAAAAGACATTTGGGAGACTCCATAAATCTATGGAGTAAGGTGTTGTGCTCAGATGAGACAACAATGTAACTGCTTAGTCACCAAGAAAAAAGCTAAGTCAGACGCGAAACCAACACCCCTCCTCACCCTCAAGGGACAGGGAAATCGTCTGAGTCGAGGGGAAAATGGATAGTGAAAATTACAAGTATATTCTTGAACAAAACCTGTTTAGGCCCTGTCACACATAGAGATAAATCTGTGGCAAATCTGTGGCAAATCTGTGGCAAATCTGTGGCAGATCTGTGGTTGCAGTGAAATTTTGGACAATCAGTGCCAGGTTTGTTTCTGTGTACAAATGGAACAATATGTCCATGATTTCACTGCAACCACAGATCTGCCAAAGATTTATCTCTGTGTGTGACGGGGCCTTAAGTCAGTGATTTGAGACTGGGGCACCGGTTCACCTCCAACAAAACAATGACACAAAGCATACTGCTAAAGCAACACTCGAGTGGTTGAGTGGTTTAAGGGGAAATGTGTAAATGTATTGCAGTGGCCTAGTCAAAGCCCAGACCTTAATCCAATTGAGAATTTGTGGTCAGACCTGAAGATTGCTGGTCACCAAAAGATACAGTCTAATTTGAAGGAGCAGAAGCTGTTTTAGCTTGAGGAAAAATCCCAGTACCAAGATGTGGAAAGCTCATAGAGACTCATCTAAGTCAACTTGCAGCTGTAAGTGTCACAAAAGGAGGCTCTACAAAATACTGACTTTAGGGGAGTGAATAGTTATGCACACTGAGGTTTTCAATTATTTTGCCCTATTGGTTATTTGCCTCTCAATAAAAAGAAAAACAAATGTTCAAAGATTTAGGCATGTTCTTTATATGAACTGATGCAAACTCTCAAAAACAGTGAAATTCCAGGTTGTGAGGTAGCAAAACACGAAAAATAAAAAATGCCGTGAATACTTTTGAAAATCACTCTAGGATCCATTGATAGTAGTATAAAAGAAAAAAAGAGAGAGAAGAGGGCGCTCCTGTGTGTAAGAGTAAACTTTATGCGGGGAATAATGAAACAATTGCACTCACCTATAAGTGTTGTACTACAGGTACAACACTGTCTGTTAGCGCTGACAGAGAGATCCAGGTTACCCCGTAGCTGGCCGACACAGATCCTGCTGAGGATGATTTTTGAATCAGATGATCCTTTGATTTCACCGCTGCTGGTGCTCAGAGCTCCTGCAATCCTCCTGCTCGGGATACAATAAAACAATAATTTCCCCCTTCCTCAGGTAGTATGCTACCTGAGGAAGGGGGAAATTATTGTTTTATTGTATCCCTTAAATGCATTGTAGCTCAAATAAATCTGCTTTATTTATCTCCTATCCCCCTTGTGAGCAGCGCCCTTTATACCGTGGCTTTTTTCTTTTTCTTTGATAGTAGTATACTAAGGTGCTCTATACTTCTTATTTTATTTATTTGTTTATTTTACTCAGTTACATATTTCCATTAATTTCCCCAGCTTTTTACAGACATCGTCACAATTTAAATTCCTAATTAGTTATCTACATATGCATTTAGTAGCAACTCATATTACCTCTCTTTTGTTCACAAACTCTAAATTTCTTTTAAGTACATTTTTTATCACATGTCTCTTCCATGGGAGTCATTTTATACTGTTGTTTCCATAGATCAGCGGACTTACTGCTCAATACATCAAATATACCTTACTCCATGATTCTGAGTTTATGTCCCAATTAATATTTCTACCCAAAATTACAGTACAGACAAAATGTTTGGACACACCTTCTCATTCAAAGAGTTTTCTTTATTTTCAGGACTCTGAAAATTGTAGATTCACATTGAAGGCATCAAAACTATGAATTAAAACATGTGGAATTAAATACTTAAAAAAGTGTGAAACAACTGAAAATATGTCTTATATTCTAGGTTCTTCAAAGTAGCCACCTTTTGCTTTGATTACTGCTTTGCACATTCTTGGCATTCTCTTGATGAGCTTCAAGAGGTAGTCACCGGAAATGGTCTTCCAACAGTCTTGAAGGAGTTGCTTAGCACTTGTTGGCCCTTTTGCCTTCACTCTGCAGTCCAGCTCACCCCAAACCATCTCGATTGGGTTCAGGTCTGGTGACTGAGGAGACCAGGTCATCTGGCGTAGCACCCCATCACTCTTCTCCTTAGTCAAATAGCCCTTACATAGCCCGGAGGTGTGTTTGGGGTTATTGTCCTGTTGAAAAATAAATGATGGTCCAACTAAACGCAAACCGGATGGAATAGCACGCCGCTGGCAGATGCTGTGGTAGGCATGCTGGTTCTGTATGCCTTCAATTTTGAATAAATCCCCAACAGTGTCACCAGCAAAACACCCCCACACCATCACACCTCCTCCTCTATGCTTCACGGTGGGAACGAGCCATGTAGAGGCCATCCGTTCACCTTTTCTACAAAGACACGGTGGTTGGATCCAAAGATCTCAAATTTGGACTCATCAGACCAAAGCACAGATTTCAACTGGTCTAATGTCCATTCCTTGTGTTCTTTAGCCCAAACAAGTCTTTCTGCTTGTTGCCTGTGCTTAGCAGTGGTTTCCTAGCAGCTATATTACCATGAAGGCCTGCTGCACAAAGTCTCCTCTTTACAGTTGTTCTAGAGATGAGAAGGTGTGTCCAAACGTTTGGTCTGTACTGTATATAAAACATTTTTGTTTCCTTAGTCCTCATAATTCTTGCTTTTAGATTCATTCATTGTTCATGGTTTTTAAATCATATCCATTAAGGTTATTGAATGTTATGTTTTGGAACACGTTTTGTAATTGTGCTTCTGTTATTGTAACTGTCAGGGATCCCTCCAGTATTTGAAATACAGCAGTTGGTCCTCTGACGCATCTGAGCTTGTATATATAGGGGCTTGCCCCCGGCTTTTCTGGATTGTTCATTTTCTCTGATGTCCTGATGAAGGAGACTGCAATCTTTGAAATGCATTGACCTGACCTGTGCATGAATAAAGAGAATATTTAATCAACATCGGATTTCTGGTGAGAGCGCAGCAATAATGCCCGATTCCTCTTGCTTTATCTCCATATTGGTTACCTTCGGGACTGCTGCTACTTGCCTTCACCAATGTACCTACAGGAGTTGTGACTTTCACAACCCCACCAGGTGAGTGTATATACTTGCACTTGCCTTTGTGTCTTACCAGATAAGACCCTATTTGTTCTATCTCTCCACAGTTAATATCTCAACCTTAGGGTAAGTTCACACAGTGCGTTTTTCGCGGCGTTTTTGCGCAGTTTTCGGGTGCGTTTTTGCTCAGAAAACTGCATGACTTTGCTTCCCCAGCAAATTCTATGAGTTTTCATTTTTGCTGTCTGCACACAGCGTTTTATTTCAGCTGCGTTTTTGTGGTGCCACAAAAACGCAGCATGTCAATTATTCACGCGTTTTTCACTGCGCTTTTCATCCATTGTGTGCAATGGGATGTTGAAAGACGCAATGAGAAACGCAAATAGGTGCGTTTTGGTGCGTTTTGGTGCGTTTTAGTGCGTTTCTAAGACCAAAAACGCAGCTATAAACGCAGGAGGTGGGTAGTAAAGTGACATGTACAGGAAGAAGATTCCTTCTGTCAGTAAACACAGAAGCGTGAATCCTCCCGGTACCGTCACCGTCGCGTCCACCTCCCTTCCTGTGCATGTCTGCTGCCGAGCGGCGCCATGTCTGGGCGGGAGGTGGAAGCGGCTGCGAAAGGAAAAGTGAACAGTAAAAAAAAAAAAAAAGTTATACTCACCTGTCTGCAGACTCCCATTGCCATGCCCGCTCCCATCTCCTCCCGGTCCCGCCACTCAGGGTGTGTGCAGTCTCCCCGGGTGCGTGTGCCTGCAGGATGAAGGACCTGGCGATGGATCACCTGATGCAGTCACCTGACGCATCAGCTGATCGTAAGTCTCGGGCTGACGCTGGCGCCTGGTCAGCTTCATCTGTCAGCGGATGCGTCAGGAGACTTCATCCCTGATTACCAGCAGCTGCTGCAGCGATCGGAGGGGATCAGACTCCTCCAATCGCTCCAGGAGCTGCCGGTAATCAGCACATAAGTGAGTATTTCTTTTTTTCTTTCTTTTGCACCGATGCATCTGCTGATTGTATAAACGGCTTTTATACAATCAGCTGATGTGTGATGTGATTCAGGCACTTGATCCTGACACATCATCTGATCACTTTGCCTTCCAGCAAACCGATCAGATGATATTGGATCCGGATTGGACGGCGCGGGACCCTTGACCCAGGATTACTGCGGAGGGGGGGTTCTTTATTTCAATAAAGATGGAGTCACTAATTGTGTTGTGTTTTATTTCTAATAAAAATATTTTTCTGTGTGTTGTGGTTTTTTTATCTTTACTAGAAATTCATGGTGGCCATGTCTAATATTGGCGTGACACCATGAATTTCGGGCTTAGGGCCAGCTGATAATATACAGCTAGCCCTAACCCCATTATTACCCAGTGAGCCACCCGGCATCAGGGCAGCTGGAAGAGTTGGATACAGCGCCAGAAATGGCGCTTCTATGAAAGCGCCATTATCTGGGGTGGCTGCGGACTGCAATTCGCAGCGGGGGTGCCCAGAAAGCATGGGCACCCTGCACTGTGGATTCCAATCCCCAGCTGCCTAGTTGTACCCGGCTGGACACAAAAATTAGGCGAAGCTCACGTCATTTTTGTTTTTAATTATTTCATGAAATTCATGAAATAATTAAAAAAAAAGGGCTTCTCTATATTTTTGGTTCCCAGCCGGGTACAAATAGGCAGCTGGGGGTTGGGGGCAGCCCGTACCTGCCTGCTGTACCCGGCTAGCATACAAAAATATGGCGAAGCCCATGTCATTTTTTTGTTTGGGGGGGGCAAAGAAATCCTGCATACAGTCCTGGAAGGAGGATGCTGAGCCTTGTAGTTCTGCAGCTGCTGTCTGCTCTCCTGCATACACTATTAGATGGAGTATGCTGAGCCTCGTAGTTCTGCAGCTGTCTGCTCTCCTGCATACACTAGTGGAGAATGAAGAACATATTGAAGAAGGAAATGACATCAGACCTTATTTTTTTTGTTCACTGATAAAAAACGCATAAAGGCGCAGTGAGCAAAACCGCAGCAAAACGCACCAAATCGCGGCAAAACGCGCGCGTTTTTTGACGCGTTTTTTTGACGAGGGTGCGTTTATGTGCGGTTTTTGCCGCAAAAAACGCACAAAAACGCAGCGTCAAAAAAACGCAGTGTGTGAACCTAGCCTTAAAGTAATTTAATGAAAGCAATGTATAAGCAAAATCAGCAAAAGTCTTATCCAATTACAATTCTCAGTGGTCAATATACTATATTACAAAAGACAATGATGTTTTTGAAAGTAGCAAATAACCTGAATATATCCAAATGATGTATATTTTAACCTGTACTGTTACTTTGAATGGTTAGAGTTGTCGTTAATGTGTCATGTTAAAAAATATAGAATTTAATAATGAATGATACGTGGGCAATTGGACATGGAGTGGTAAACAAACATAATTGTTAGACATGTCAAAATATGACTAATGATGTTTATGGCATAGTTTGTTCTCTAATATCTTCCTTCTGTGAGATTTAATTAGTCTATGAAAATATATTACTGTACATGGACAAAATGCAAAGCTAAGATTTGCTGTTTTGAAAGATCTTGAAAAATTACATTGTGTATTAGGTTTAACAAAAATCAGTTGTTTGTTGCCATAGAATCCTGGAAATAATTATTTATATAACAGAAGATGAAAATCTACAAAAATAGCAAAAAAACTGTTGCCATAATTATGATGTACTGTATTCAGAGTTTAATTATTTCAGTCTTATTTTATGTATTTATACAGTGTATTTTATCATTCAGGTTTGTAGGATATATTATGTTGTTTTGTCTGTGTATTCTCTCTTGAGGCCCATAATGGGTTTTTGATGCTGTGTATTTTCGCTGATACAAAAATGCTGCCTCTTACAGTTCCAGCCATATGGATGGGATTTATAGAAATCTCCTGCCCAGTGTACTTTTGTACTCAGTGTAAACTGACCTGTGATGCTTGTTTTTAATCCACAACATGTCCATTTGTCTTGTGGGTATGCCGAGGTACTGTATATGTCAGTTTCCCCGTAGTCTTGCATTCGATGAAGAAAATCTGCAGGTAAAAACTCCACATTCATTTTAAGTATTGCTCTGTGTCAAAAACACTATACAAATACATGTTACATGCACATGCGGATTTGTCAAAGTCAAATATTAGGAAGTATAAAAAATAAACATCTTTCTTTAAAATATAATATACCAAAAGAAGGTAAAAACCATATTGTAAAAAATGGGATAACTCATGTAAAAAAATGCAAAGGAAAAAAGTAACCAAATTTATTTCATAGGTGCAGAAAAGCTTCCGAAAGTCTTAGGCTATGTTCACACAGGGCGTTTTTGTAGCATTTTTTTTCCTTACCAAAACCTGATCGTGTGGCAGGATGTCTCCTGTGAGTCATTTGCGGTTTTGGTGTGTTTTTTTTCTGGCGTTTTTCAGCAGTTTTTCTACAAAGTGGGTGGTTTCAATGACAAACCTTTGCAAAAACGCTGCAAAGAATTGACATGCTCATTCTTTAAAAAAAAAACGCTGCAAAAACACAGGAGGTTGCAAAACAGTCGGGAATAATCCGGAGGTGATTTGTGTGTGCATGAGATTTCAGAAATCTCATAGACTTGCTGGGACTGTAAAAAAAAAGCAGCTTTTTATTAGCATGGATTTGCATAAAACCAAGGCAAAAATGCTACTAAAAAGCACTGCAAAAAGGCTCTGTGTGAACATAGCCTTAATGTAACAACAGACATCATGTTAAGATTTGGTGCGGCTTCAGGGGCAAAGGTTCTTATGTCCATACATGGTCAATAATCCAAAAATTATTTTACTTTACCACATTTAATTTAATATTGATGTTATACAAATTGTGAAATAAGTATTGAACACATCACAAATTTTATAAGTAAATATTAAAAAAACTGTTTTCTTTATTCTCTTTTTTTCTATTTAGCCTTTTAGTTAGTCAAAAAATAAATAAATATTTTTAAAAATGACCTGGAGTCCCACCTATTTTTGATAGTGAGCTACGGTAAAGCAGACAGTGGCAGCCTTTAGCCCACAGCTGGCAGCTTTAAGTTGGCTGGTAATGCAAAACAGTGCACAACATGCTATTTTTTTTTTAAATAGTTAATTATAAATAAATATATATTTTTTTAAAAGTGTCGTGCTTACCAAATTTGATCAGTAGCCAAGGTGAAGTAGACAGCTGGGATCTGGTATTCTAAGGCTGGAAAGTGTCATGGTTATTAGGTTCTCCCGAACCTAAAAATAGCAGGCCGTAGCCGCCCATCCTGATGCTTCACCCCAGCTTATCCCATTGCTATGATGCAGTGACAAATAGTAGTTGATGCCAGCTGTGTAAGATCAGCTGGCATCAAGGACAGAGGTCCATAATGTCAAGGCGTCTATCAGATACCTAACATTGCTAACCCAGTCAGTAATAAAAAATAAAGATGACCAAAAATTATATTATGAAAATCACTCCAACACATTCCCTCTTTCACTAATTAATAGAAAACTTGTAAGGGGAAAAAAAAATCCAGCGATTCCGAGGTGGTCCACCAAATTTGACATAGTCCACAAAAGCGAACCTGCAAGACATTAAAAGAGAAAATTAGTAAAAAAAATAAAAACAAGAGAACCATTTTTCACCAGTTTATTTCCCAGCAAAATCCATAATCCAGGTCTGCTGTAATACGTCACACAATGACTCAGTATTTTAGTATATGGGGGCACACTTAGAGAATGCATCCCCCATATGCTGAAAGTTCAGGCACTCTGTGAGGAGTATGACTGCAGTGACTTTAGTGAGGTTACTGCAGGTCACACTATCCTGGTCATACAGGGGGCCTGAACTATCGTAACCTCAGTCATCACCCCACTGAAGTCACCGCAGTCTCACTGCTCGCAGAGCACTGGCTGAGAACCGGCGCTCTTTGCATGCACCCGCCATTTTTATTGAAGAAGAGGAAAAGTAGGGGCAGCACCAGTGGACCATGGGAGCACATTTCTCTCCCATATTTGATCATGTCAGATCGGAGAAACATTTTTTTAGACTCTTTCATGTATTTTAACCCTAGAACGCATACCTGGGGCCTCGCAGGCCTGCTAGGTCATTTGTTTTCTATGGTAGATTGAATTGCTTGCGCGTTCTAGGGTTAACGTGATGGCTGTTTTACAGTGTATAACAGCGATCACATAACTGTAGACTGGAAAAACCGTCCTGGATCATGATTCCATGGTCTTATTAACCCCCGATAGCTGAAACCCGAGGGATTTTGCAACACTGGGTGCGCTACAAGCTTATTTCTTACCGCCGTTTTAAAATGGCAGTAAGGAATATGTACCCTTAACTGCCGACGTTTTAAAATGTAATGCGATTATTATCATATGCCAAACAATTTACTATTTGGTGCAGTAGAGTCTTAGAAAACCAACAGACTCAGCATCCATGATCTGCATTTTTTTCAGTCTGTGTGTTTGAATAATTAATTGAAGAGGGGTGTTGAAATAATAGCAGTGTTGAGTTAAAGGGTTTCTTAACCCCTTAACGACCGCCGATATGCCTTTTAACGGCGACAAATTAGGGTACTTCTTCCGATCCGCCGCTTTTTAACGGCGGTGGTAAAAAAGAGTCTAGCGCCCCGCAGAGTCAGAAAATTTCCGGGGTCTCAGCTGCCAGGGGTAGCTGAGACCCTGGAGATCATGATTCTGGCCGGTTTTTCCGGTCCCCGCTCACCTGATGACAGGTATACACCGTATACCAATGATCAGGTTACAGTAAATGACCGCGCTGGTAAAAAATCATTTATCTCCCATCTGGCATAAACAAACATGTCAGATGGGAGATAAATCTCATCCCCCGGTTCTCTCCAGTCCTCCGGTGTCGCCAAAGTGTCCCCCCATCCCCCTTCCTCCCGAAAATCTAACATGGCGCCGCACATACCGGCGCGCACAGCAGCGCGAAGGCCGCATTTCCCCCTTTCCTATGGTGTCTGTCACATGTGCTATGACACATACGACAGAAAACTGCTCCCCAGGCCCTGCCAGGTGACCCCCTATTCCCACCCCGGTGTTCCCCGGTGTCACCCGTACCTGTCGGAGCTCTGATCCCCCACAGCCCCCTCCTCCTTCACAGTGAACGCCGGTCACACGTGCAGAGCGCGGCTGTCAGCTCAGCTTCCTGCTTTGCCTTCAGAGACGCTGGCTCACTGCTCGCACTCTGCAGCCGTGACCCGGGGAGGGTGGGTGCAAATTCTTTGCACCCACTCTCCTCAAATGGAGGGTCTGCACTCCTAGAAAATGGGGGATACGTTCCCTGAACGTGCCCACCATATTCTAGAAGGTCCAGAATCACCGCGGGACTTTCACAATGGATTACAGCAGGGACCCGATTTTTTTTTTCTTTTCAATAAATTGGCCAAAGATGGAATGTTTTTGGGGTGTGTTTTTTCAAATAATTTTTTTTTTTGTTGTCAATTTTTTTTTTATTATTACTGTCAATTAGTTATGTCTGGTATCAAATAGACGCCGTGACATAACTAATTGCTGGGCTTGATGCCAGGTGACATTACACATCTGGTATCAACCCCATTTATTACCCCGTTTGCCACTGCACCAGGGCAATGGGATGAGTTGGGGCAAAGCGCCAGGATTGGCGCATCTAATGGATGCACCACTTCTGAGGCGGCTGCGGCCTGCTATTTTTAGGCTAGGAAGAGTCCAATAACCATGGCTTTTCCCACCCTGAGAATACCAGACCCCAGCTGTCAGCTTCACCTTGGCTGGTGATTTAATTTGGGGGGACCCTACGTTTGTTTGTTTTTTTTAATTATTTGTTTATAAATAATTAAAAAAAACAGCTTGGGGAGCCCTCCAAATTGATCACCAGTCAAGGTGAAGCTGTCAGCTGTGGTTTGCAGGCTACAGCTGTCTGCTTTACCCTAGCTGGCTATCAAAAATAGGGGGGACCCCACTTCATTTGTTTTAATTCTTTTTTTTCTTTTTGGGCTAAATACAAGGCTAGGCATCCTTTAGTGCCACATGAAAGGCACTAAAGGGCGCCAGCTTAGAATATTCAGGGGGTGGGAAGTTATATATGTTTGACATCTATCCATTCATCCATTGTAGCATTTTAGGCTATGTGCCCACAATCAGGGTTTGCAGCGTTTTGGGCGCAGAGTGTTTTCCCTGCATCCATAACGCTGCATTGTGCAGTAGAAGCACAGTGGAAGAATTTTTAGAAATCCCGTGCCCACTGTGCTTCTTTTCTCTGCCGCATAAGCCGACCTGTGGCACAGCTTCCCGAGCCTCAGCATGTCACTTTATGCTGCGGAGATGAGTGTTCTCTGCAGGTAGAATAGAACTAAAGTCCACAGCAGCCTGAACCCAAATCGTGGGCATGGGCAGCTGCGTTCTCCCGTGGACAACACCCACATCTCTGCAGGAAGGCTGACACTGTGTACTAGACGCCGTGTCGCTGGATCGTAGCCACATAGCCTAACAGTGAGAAATTTGTTGCTACAGCAATATTTTTGTGAAGTACCTGTGGATTCAAAATGCTTACTATACTCCTGAATAAAATCCTTGAGGGGTCCAGTTTCCAAAATGGAGTCACTTGTGGGGGGTTTCTAATGTATAGGTACCCAAGAGGCCCTGCTAATGTGACATGGTGCGTGCAATTTATTTCAACTTTTCCAAAATTCAAATGGTGCTCCTTCCATTCCAAGCCCTCCCATGTATCCAAACAGAGGTTTTTGGCCACATATGGGGTATCCCTGCGCTCATAATAAATTGGATAACAACCTGTGGGGTCCACGTTTTGTTGTTGCCTCTTGAAAAAGTGAGAAATGTGATGCTAAAGAAACATTTTTGTGAAAAAAATGAAAATTTTCAATATGGCAACCTAAGCTTATCAAATTCTGTGAAGTATTCGTGGATTCAAAATGCTCAATGTACACCTAGATAAAAGCCTTGAGGTGTCTTGTTTCCAGAATGGGGTCACTTGTGGGGGACCTCCACTGTTTAGGCACTTTAGGGGCTTTCCAAATGCGACATAGAGTACACTAATTATTCCAGCCAAATGTTTAGTCAAATGGCACTTTTTCCCTTCCGAGCCCTGCTCTGCACCCAAACAGTTGATTTCCACCACACATAAGGTATCTGCATACTCAGGAGAAATTGCACAATAAATTTTATGCTGCTTTTTTTCTTTTACTCTTGTTAAAAAAAAAAAGCCATGTGGTTGAAGTAACAATTTTGTGGTAAAAATGTATTTTTTTTAATTTTCACAGCTCAATATTATAAACTTCTGTGAAGCACCTGGGGGTTCAGGGTACTCACCAAACATCTAGATAAATTCCTTGAGGGGTCTATTTTCCAGAATGGGGTCACTTGTGGGGGACCTCCACTGCTTAGGCACCTCAGGGGCTCCCCTAATGCAACATGGTGTCCGCTATTGATTCCAGCCAATTTTGCAGTCAAATTGCACTCCTTCCCTTCCAAGACCTGCCGTGTGCCCAAACAGTTGATTTCCACCACATATAAGATATCACCAAACTCAGGAAAATTGCACAATAAATTTCATGGTGATTTTTTTCCTGTTACCCTTGTGAAAAAAAAGCTACCTGGTTGAAGTAACAATTTTGTGGTAAAATTTTATTTTTTTATTTTCATGGCTCAACGTTATAAACTTCTGTGAAGCACCTGGGGGGTTCAGGGTACTCACCAAACATCTAGATAAATTCCTTGAGAGGCCTAGTTTCCAATATGGGGTCACTTGTGGTGGTTTTTTGCTGTTTACGTACCTTAGGGGTTCTCCAAATGCGACATGGTGCCCGCAATCTTTTTCAGCCAAATTTCCTTTCCAAAATTCAAATATTGCTCCTTTCGTTCCTCCAAGCCCTCCCATTTGTCCATACAAAGGTTTCAGACCACATGTGAGGTATCACCGCGCTCATAAAAAGGTGGGTAACAAACATTTGGGTCAAATTTTTGGAATTAACTCTTGAAAAAGTGAGAGAATTGATGCTAAAGCAACATTTTTGAGAAAAAAATGACAATTTTCAATATGACAACGTAACGTTATCAAAATCTGTAAAGTACCTGTGGGTCCAAAATGCTCAGTATACCCCTCGATAGAAGCCTTAAGGGGTCTAGTTTCCAAAATGGGGTCACTTGAGGGGGGTTCCTGCTGTTTAGGTACCTTAGGGGATCTGTAAATGCAACATGGTGCCCGCAATCTGTTTCAGCCAACTTTGCTTTCCAAAATTCAAATATTGCTCCTTTCGTTTCGAGCCCTCCCATTTACCCAAACAAAGGTTTCTGACCACATGTGAGGTATCAGCGCGCTCATAAGAAAGTGGGTAACAAAGCGTGAGGTCCAATTTTTGGTGTTACCTCTTGAAGAAGTAAGAAAATTAGTGCCAAAGTAACATTTTTAGGTAAAATGTTAATTTTTATTTTTTTTCATTCCACATTACTTTAGTTCCTGTGAAGCACCTGAAGGGTTAATAAACTTCTTGAATGTGGTTTTGAGTACCTTGAGGGGTGCAGGTTTTAGAATGGTGTCACTTTTGGGTATTTTCTGTCAACCAGGCCTCTCAAAGTCACTTCAAATGGGATGTGGTCCCTAAAAAAATGGTTTTGTAAATTTTGTTGAAAAAATGGGAAATTGCTGATGAACTTTGAACCCTTCTAACTTCCTGACCCCAAAAAATGTTGTTTCAAAAATTGCGCTGATCTAAAGTAGACAAGTGGGAAATGTTATTTATTAACTATTTTGTGTGACATAACTCTCTGGTTTATGGGCATAAAAATTAAAAGTTTGAAAATTGCAAAATTTTTAATTTTTTTGTCAAATTTCAGATTTTTTCACAAATAAAATAAAAAAATATCATCCTAAATTTACCTCTAACATGAAGCCCAATATGTCACGAAAAAATAATCTCAGAATCACCGGGATCCATCGAAGCGTTCCAGAGTTATAACCTTATAAATTGACACTGGTCAAAATTGCAAAAAATGGCCTGGGCATTAAGTACAAAACTGGCTTCGTCCTTAAGGGGTTAAGGAGCTATGTGGAACCCCCAATGGCCGCTTAGGAGAATATTGGTCTGAGTGGTCATCAGAGCTATCCAGTTAGTGTTGTTTCACTTTGCGACGGTGCCTTTAGGGACTGTGCAGCTGGGAACTCTAGTCTGTACAAGAACCAGGTGATTTCAGTGTAGCAGTCTTTAGTAAAACAATTTTTACATTATTTACCATGTGTGCACTATTGTGTGCATAACATTTGTTCACATGGTGCATTTTTGCTGCTTTTTTGCACCTCTTTTAATGACTTTTATGCAAATTAAAAGCTGTTTTTTTACAGTACAAACAAAAGCTTTTAGATTTTATAAACTAATAAATTTTTTTTGTCCTGTCTAATGGGAAACTGCTGCTTTTTTGAAAGGACACTATGTGTGAACTTAGCCTGAGAGGCGTTTTTATTTTCTTTTTTTTTTAATTTGCCTTTAATGCAAGTCATTATATAGGAACAAATATTTCCTCACATTTTTTCATGTAAAATCTATTTTGTCTTCCGTTTTGTATGTTTTATTGTCGTGTAGTAAAAATGGTATAAAACTCTGACAACATTGTGCTCAGCAGTTTCCAGGAGTCGGGATGTCTCCATGTATGTTCCACAAGCTGTTCCCAATCCATTTAAGTGCTGTTTCAATTCATTTTAATGATTTTCCTTACCTCCCCCTCCCTTAACCTTCTAGGAGCAAAATGCTCACATTTGCAATTGACTTCCATTATGTTTGTTACTCGACTCAAGCACCCGAGCAGTGTGACATGCTTGATTTGAGTATCCAGCTCCCGGTCATTTTAGTGCTCGCTAGTTACAATTACTGTAACTACTTTTATGGACAGCACTTTACCCTAGCAACAGGCACTTAATCATCACTATGTAAAAAAAAAATCTTTTTTTTTCAGCTCCGTCTTTGCAAGCTACAAGGTCATATTATAGTTACACAAGGCACCTT
This sequence comes from Anomaloglossus baeobatrachus, assembly GCF_048569485.1. Classification (NCBI taxonomy): domain Eukaryota; kingdom Metazoa; phylum Chordata; class Amphibia; order Anura; family Aromobatidae; genus Anomaloglossus; species Anomaloglossus baeobatrachus. The sequence continues at coordinate 460,868,270 of NC_134356.1, forward strand.
ATTATCTTTTTTTTTTTTTTAGTACAATTGTCAGGTAATACTTACTTAACCTTTAGGATTTGCTTATTGGTGCAATTGTTTCTAGTATACTCACTATGGAACTGAAAAAAATATCCAGAGTTATGTGCATACCTTAATAGGATCGCACAAGAAAATTAAAATTGTGTATATCTACATGTCTTGATGTATTCAACCAAAGTCTCACTTTTTCTTCATTTTAATCCTGTATTTAATGTCTTGTATAATTCTCAATAAAGATATATAGGTTTTTCACTTTCCTTATGAGTCTGCTTTTGTTGTATCTGATTTTGCTGTTAGCATAGGACTCTTTAGCATTAAGTATTGTTGGTTGTCCATAAATTAAGTTATGTGTACTAATGAGAAACGCCACAAGTAAAAAGTATTGAACACATGATGAAAAGAGAGGTGCTGAAATCCATCTAAAGTCATGAGACCAACTGAAATCTATCAAAATTTCAGACAAGTGGAGTGAAAATAATTATCAGAAGAGTTGTCCAAGAGCTAAGCACCACAGGTCAAGAGCTACATGAAAACCTGGAGTAAGCAGGTACAATTGTTTCAAGGAAAGCCATAAGTAATACTCTCAACTCCATGGCCTGTATGCACGCTCACCACGCAAGACTCCATTGCTGAACAAAAAGCATGATCAAGTACGTTTATAGTTTGCTATATAATAATAACAATAACAATTAGACAAACCTGTGAGATACTGGGAGAATATAATCTGGTCAGATAAGACCAAAATTGATCTCTTTAGATGCCATAAAACAAATCCTGTTTGGAGGCCAAGGGCACTGCAAATGTGATGCCCTGGGCAAGCCAGGGGTCACAGGTCATAACACCACACGCACCCCACATTCCCTGCAGGTACACACAAGGTCAAAACTAAAATCCTTGTTGCCTTCCTCCAGGAGCTGGTGTCCACACCAGGGGGTGGGCCAGGCGGTTGGCTCCACCCACCGAGGAGCTCACAGCTCTGGAGGCGGGAAAACCAGGCAGATAGAGTTTAGAGTTGAAAGTGAAAGGAAGTTAAGTGCAGCTGGTGAAGTGGTAAAGGAGGAAAGTAGGAGTAGTGACAACAAGAAGCCTGAAGTAGTCCGGGTGTGTGCCCCGGACTGAGACAGCAAGGTTGGCAGACGGCGGTGACCATCTGCAGGCGAGACTGATTGGAGGTTACCGAAAGGACCGTGGACGGGTGGTGACCCGACGGTACCGGAGCGGTATACAAAGATTAGTCAGCACCAGGGCAGGGGCCTTTCGGATCCCGGCAAGGCTAGGAGTCGCCATAATTTGCCAAATCCGTCAGTGAAGGGGACGACTGTCTCCCAACAACCAAGTCCCGTTTGAAGGCAACAGTCCAACCGTTAAGGGGAGACATCGCCACCGCCAAGGCACCAGTTTCCCAGGGCCAGCGCCTGCGGGCAAGAGTGGAGCTCCTCTGGCCCATATCCAGGCTGGGGAGCGGGTTACTGGTGGGAACCCATCGCTACCAAACAACAACACATAGGTGCAGGGAAGAGACCATCACCGTCAACTGCAGGGGAAATCGGCACCGTAACCGTCCGAAGGACCCGTCCAACCAGCCGTTTGTTTACCGAGAACTGTGTCGTGTTTACTGGCTGAGTGAGTACCTCCGTGCCGTGCGGCACAGCGCTACCCCTGCGCCCCTGCACCTCCGCAGGCCCCCTAGCCCACCTGTCCACCATCCCAACTCCATCACTGGGCCCCAGGATCACCAACCCCTACCCACGGAGGGGCAACACAACAACTGGCTGCTCCATACCATCACTCCCGGGATCCCCAGCTAGAGCAGCGGTGGTGTACACTCAATCACCACAACCGTGGGTGGCGTCACGGACAATAAACAATCCCCACAACCAAACCCCTTTCACTCACGGGCGAGGAGCGCCGCTATAGTCCCCGGGATCCGGCCCATCGCTCGAGCCACCGAGCAGCAGGCCGTAGTAGCAGCGGCAGCCGGACCCGAGCAGTGGGAGAGCCCGGCGTCCCCTCCTCCGCCCGCGACACAAATAACCCTTCCCCAAAAAAAAAACAAAAAACAAAACACCATACCAACAGTGAGGTTTGGAAGTGGGAACATCATGGTATGGGATTTTTGGGCAAACTTTACATAATTGAAAGAAGGCTGAATAGACAAATATACAAAGACATTCTTGATAAATATCTGCTGCCATCTACCAAGGTGATGAAGGTGAAATATTGTGCACATTTCAACAAAAGAATTATCCCAAACACACAGCCACAGAAACTCTCTATTTGGTTACAGAGAAAGAAAAAAATCTGGTAGAAAAATTAAAGCTCAGAGTTCATAAAAGTAGCCCGCAGAAACTTCAGGATTTCTAAGAGTGTTCGTGCGAAAGAAAGGACCAAAATCACACCTGAGCAATGCATGTGACTAGTTTCTTCATACAAGAGGCGTCTTGAAGCTGTCATCTCCAACAAAGGCTTTTTTGTGAAGTATTAAATAAATTTC